>NC_050460.1:62677136-62907975 GCF_903995425.1 Onychomys torridus | reverse complement strand
TAATTTTGCCTGACATTTCGGAGAGTCTAGCTATGGTTGCTTGGCCCCACACACTTGGTTGGGGGAGCATGTGGTAGGGGAGGCTGTTCATCTCGTGGAAGACAGGAAGCAGAGGATGGAGGAGATGCCCTGAAGGATAGAGCGCCCAGGGACATGGCTTCATAACTCCTTATCCCAGCCCCACCGCCTAATCATTCCATAGAAAATCTTAATGCAGGGGACTAAACTACTCATTAAAAAGAAAAAAATATTCATTCATAGATCAGAGCCTTCATGATCTAACTAATAATTTCTGGAAACTCCCTCCCACACGTATATAGAAATGAGTTTTAAGCCATTTGTGCTGGTGCACGCCTTTAATCCCAGCACTCAGGAGACAGAGGCAGGAGGATCTCTGTGAGTTTGAGGCCAGCCTGGTCTACAGAGCGAGTTTCAGGACAGCCAGGGATATACAGAGAGACTACAAAGGAGGAAGAAGAGGAAGAAGAAGAAATGTGCTCTGCTAATGACCTACATGTTTCTCAATCCAGTTAAGATGACAGCATTAATAACTGAAAATCCAGTCCTGACCCCCAAAAGGCTCACATCTGTCTCATAATACAAAATGCATTTAGTTCATTCTTCATGGTCTCCATATTCTTAACAGTCCCATTTAGGAGACTCAAGGCAACTCTTAGCTGTAAACTTCTGGGGTGGGGGCACAAGCTACACATTTCCAAGATACCGTGGCTCCGAGTACACATGCCCATTTCAAAATGGAGGAATGGAAGAACAGCAGAAAGGACCGGACCAAAGCAGGACCACCAGAGCCAGCCAGCAGAGCAAACACTAGATCCTGTAGCTCGGGGCCTGTGAATACACCAGTGTCGTGATGTGTACCCTGACCCTACACCCTCCTGGTCCTCAGCTCCAGACGTGCTTCTTTTCTGGCCGTCTGTCTGCTCCTTGCTTCTAGTCCCCACCGTACGCTTGGCTAAAAGTCCACGCTATAGTCTGGAGGCCTTGCTCCCAGGTTAGCGAGTTGACTACTGTTAAACCCAGCTGTACCAGGCTTTAGGTCATCAACCAGCTCCCAAACCAGGACACGGAGACTTAATAGTTTTGAATGCTCAGCCTAGCTTAGGCCCGTTTCTGGCTAGCTCTTTTAACTTAATTAACCTGTTTCTCTTTGTCTACCTTTTGCCTCGGGTTTTTGTTTTTGTTTGTTTGTTTGTTTTTTGTTTTGTTTTGTTTTGGTTTTCGAGACAGGGTTTCTCTGTGTAGCTTTGTGCCTTTCCTGGAACTCACTTGGTAGCCCAGGCTGGCCTTGAACTCACAAAGATCCGCCTGCCTCTGCCTCCTGAGTGCTGGGATTACAGGCATGCACCACCACCGCCTGGCAGTTTTTTTTTGTTGTTGTTGTTGTTGTTGTTGTTTTTTCCTTTCTTTCCTTCTGTGTATCTTACTTTCAATGCTCCTCATGTCTGTCTGTCTGTCGGCTGTCTGGCTTCTTGCCCCTGGAGTGTCCCTCTCTTTCTCTCTCTTCTCTCCTTTTCCAGCCTCTTCCTAGATTTCTCCTCCTATTTATTCTCTCTGCTTGCCAGCCGTCCCGTCTACCTTTCTTGCCTAGCTATGGGCCCATCAGCTTTTTTTAAAAAATATATTTATTTGTTAAAATTTTTGTCATTTTACATACCAACCCCAGTTCCCCCTCCCTCCCCTTCTCCTGCCTCCTCACCTCCCTCCCGCTCCACCATCAGCTTTTTATTAGACCAATCAAGGCAGGCAAGGTGAAACAAATGTAACACATCTTTTCATAATTAAACACACATCCTTACATCGTTAACAAATGCAGCATAAACAAAGGAAACACATCTACACAGAGAAACTCTGTCTCAAAAAAAAAAAAAAAAAAAAACCTCAATAAATAAATTTTTAAAAAACTCTTGAGGGGCTGGGGATTTAGCTCAGTGGTAGAGTGCTTGCCTAGCAAGCACAAGGCCCTGGGTTCGGTCCTCAGCTCAAAAAAAACCAAAAAACAAAAAAACAAAAAACTTTTGAAAACAATCTAGCCCGGAAGGGCATGCCCTCCAGTGACCTCTTCCTCCAGCCAGGACCCACAGTCCACAGTTCTACCTCCTATTAATCCTCTATTAAAGTTTGGATCCATCAGTGGATTAAACCATTTAGACCTCTAGAAAGGACCTCACAGGCACCCAGGGCTGTACTTCACTGCTCTCCTAGGCTCCTCTTAATCCAACCAAGATGACAAAAGTCATCACAGTGGTCCTGTTCTCAAGGACCCCCAGTGTGAGGAGACATAACCTGTCTTCAGGGACACCCCAGACACAAAGGGAGGCTTCCAGGCTCACGGTGTTCCCCTTGGTGTCTGGTGCAGGGCTCCCCTGTTAATCCTGCGCCTCCCCAGCAGACGCCCATGTTTCTGGCTAATGTGAGCATAGCTTCAGTGTAGGGACTCCCTGCTCAGAAATCTTTCCCAGTTCTCCTCTGCTTGGTCCAGATGCTTCCATCTCCTCCCACACAGCCGCTGGAAGGGACCTGCTGAGAGCGTGTCCCACTCTATCCTTCTGTGCCCAGAGCTGTCCAGTGGCCTCAGGAAGGCCAAACTCTGGGCCTTCCACCCCCCACCCCACCCCCGGCCCACTTGTTCTGACATCTTTACCTGGATGGCTGACCTCACCTCCTATTACCTGTTCCCCGCATCTCCCTGCCACCCTGTCCAGCACACATGGAGCGCCTCTTGCTTCAGGACCTTTGCATGTGCTACCCGGCCATGCTCTTTTCTTACACCCCTGTGCCCCCTCCATGATTTCTTCAGATCCTGACACCTGTGCCACCCATCATTAGGTCTTCTCTCCTCAGTGAAGGTCTCAGTCTCCCCCTGCATACATCTCACAAAACCCTTTTTTGTCTCTTTTATCACTTTGTATAGTCAACCAGACTCTGGTGTCAATATTTACCTTGTCACACGTCAGCTCTACCGGGCAGGGGATTGCCAAGCTTTTCACCTACTGTTCCATTTTGAGCACCCAGAGCAGTGCCCAGCGCACAGTAGGCACGCCATGAATGGTTGCTAATGGAAGGAACAGCTTAGGAATGGGATTCGGACCCATGCAGGAAGATAAGAAATGGCGGCTGCTGTCTTTTCCCCACGTTGGCCTCCTTGCCCCTCACTGACTCCCAGCAGAGAAGGGCGAGCTGGGGGAACCTGATGGTGAAGGCTAGTGGCCCTCCTGACTCGAAAGGACAGGGCCGAAGTGAGGGGAGGAAGGAAGAGTTGTTTTCTTCTAGGGTGAGAACATGCAGTTTCTCTGGCCTGTTGCTGAAGCTGGCTTCCTGTGACCATCTTGGCTGCCTGAGGCGGCTGAAGGTCAAGCCTGCAACTTCTGCTGTTTAAATGAATGAACAGGACCGGAAAGGGTTGGGTGAGGCTGCGGCCTTCATGATGTTGGCATCTCCTCTCTATCCCCTCTCCCTCAGCGCCTGGGAGGGAAGTCTGGGGATCTCTGTGTAGACTGCTCGGTGTCCCCTAACATGCCCCTCAGGAAAGGTCCATAGCGAAGCTGGAAAGAGCAGGACCCAGGCTGAGTGGCCAGACTTTGTGGAACCAAAGGGCAGACGGAAGATGTGGATTGGGTCTGAGGAATGGAACCCCCTTCCACGGAGGCTGCGTCGACGTGACTTCACTCTCGAAGGCTTGAAACCCATCAAAGCACAAACCAGATGGCCAGGGAACCGTTGAGCCTGCTCAAGTGGACTAATTACTTGGGAGGCCTTTGGTCGAGCTTCCAGACTTGAGCACCAGGAACACACCCGTGGCTTGGTGATTCATTAGAGCAAGTCTGGCCTCTCCAGAAGGGCACTGCTCGGCGGACTGTTAATTACGTTCTATAATTGCAAATCGTCTCCGTTAGGTCCAGGGCCTCCAGTTGTCCAAGCTTCTTGGTTACACCCCCAACCTTGGCCCAAAACACACATGTAGAGCAGGGCATGGACACACCTGAGCTTTGCTGGGGGGTCCGGGTCTTGGTGGAGGTGGGATCTGGATTGAATTCCGCACACAGAGATGAGGGTACTGCCTGCAATGGGAAACGAGATGTCAGCGGTAAAGGTCCGTGGTGCTTTGCACATGGCGCTCACCATAGTACAATCACCTGAGTTCAGTCTCGCGCGTGGGCTTGTATCTCTCTCTTGTAAAATTAATCTCTGCTTCTTTAAGCTGATGTCTCAGTTACACAAAGCGGCTAAGACAGTCACATCTCCCTCTGGCCCGAGCTACCGAGGACAGGCACAGCCTGCTCTGCCTTTGGTACTGTGGGTGGAGTCCCTACAGAGAGACCACTCTGAGGCAGTCAACAACAACGCTGGTGCTTCCTGGGTGGGAAAGGGGGCACCTACCTCTCTCCATTGCTTGTTCTCCATCCCTTGAGTGTACATGACGCACACTGGAGAAGAGAGGAAAAACCATGGTTACTATCTCAGGCCAAGAGGAAGGGAGAGGGTCAAGAGCCTCAGCCTGGATTGTTCTCTTGGGTGTGGGGAAAGGGTGGGCGCCTGCCGAGGCAACTGGGGTCTTGGTGAGTGAAGGTCATCTGGCCTCCAAGCCTTGACCATGGTTGCTCATTTTTTTGTTTGTTTTTTCCCAGAGACAGGGTTTCTTTGTGTAACAGCCATGGATGTCCTGGAACTCGCCCTATAGATCAGGCTGCCCTGGAACTCACAGAGATCCACCTGCCTCTGCCTCCGGAGTGCTGGGATTAAAGGGGTGCGCCACCACGCCTGGCCCGCTCTGGTGTTTTTGTGGTACTGAGATTGGCCCCAGATCTGTGGACAAGCACCCTGCCACTGAGTTACACCTCCAGTTCCACAACAGGTCTCTCTCCCCACAATATCACTTGGCAGTTGGCTTGGGCAAAGAGGCCTGGGACCTCAGCATGACTTTTAGGAGGGAACTTGAGGGCTGTCAATCACAGAAAGGGTCCCGGGTGTGAGGAAGGTGGACAGGTGGGCATGACGAGGGCAGAGTGGCAGGTGTGGTGAGGACGGCACCTGAAACACTGTGTCCTTTCAGAGCCTATGACTGTCACCAGATCCTCTTCACTGATGGGGAAACTGAGGCTCTGCAGAGCCAAAGACCCATCCAAGGCCATGCTCATGGCCAGCCCTGCTCAGGACTAGAGCCTAGCACTCCCAAACCCATGCTCATTCCCACAGACCACAGTCAACAAAAATGTACCAGTTCCCACAGGGACAGAGGCCTTTTTGTCCCAAACCCCCGACACTTCCCAAGCTGCTCTGAGGCGCTGAGACCTCACAGTGAGGAGGCAGAGTGGGACCAACACCCCAGTTCTTCTTTGGACACCACGAGTGCAGTGCTCCCCAGCCCCCCCATGCCTGTACAGCCCCTCACTCAGTGAGAGCTGCTGGTGGCTGCTGTCACTATCACCAGGCCACGGTGTCACTGGGATGGGACTTACATGGGTCAGACTTGGAAAACATGTCTTTGTCCAAGAGGTTCCTGAAAGAGAGGAGAAAGGAGAAATTAGCAGGATGGCGGGGACAAGTGTCAGGGCCTCCGCCTGGTCTCAGACACAGTGGGAAGGGAAGACAGGCCCCTTAGAACACCTGATCAACCTCATTAAATGCCAGGAACCACACAGGGTGCCACATGCCTGTCACCTCAGCACTCAGGTAGAGGAGAGAGACAGACTAAAGAGTTCAAGGCCAGCCTGGGGCAATAGAGTGAATTAGAATAGCCTGGGCTACATGCAACTGGAAGGAAGGAAGGAAGGGAGGGAGGGAAGAAGGGAGGGAGGGAGGGAGGGAGGGAGGAAAAAAGAAAGAAAAAAGGAAAACCCAGATGCTGGGAGGCCCTGAAGTGGGGACTTTCCGAACATTCGAAGTGCTCCCCCAACCACACCATAGTCACAGTTTCTTCAGATGCTACCACCACGGTGCCCTGGCCCCTGGTGCTTCTCATGAGTCAGACCTCAGTCAGTCTCATCCTTCTCAGACATTTCCTTGTTGTGGGATATTATTTTAACTGGGCACAGTCCTGTTACGTTTGTTTATGCTGTGGAATATTACTATGTGAAGGCGTGTTAAATTTGTTGGCGCTGCATTTGTTAACTACGCAAAGATGTGTTGCATTTGCGTTCATGAAATAAAATTCACCTGGGGTTAGCAACTGGCTGACCGGAAGTAGCAGGGAGGAGATAGCCTGGGTTATTTTGTTGGGGCACTGTGGAAGGGAAGGCCTTCCAGGATGCCAGCAAAGTTTAGCCAGCTGCTATTCTACCTCTCTGAGCTTGCAGGTTTTCACCCCAGCCTCTGAATCTCCAGTTTTATTAGGATGATAGAGATTTAGTTAGAACTATTTTAGCGGCAGCAACAGAGCCATTGACTGGGGGAGCAGAATAACCCCCCTGCCCAGCTACGGCAGTAGTGGCCCGGGGCTCGTAGTTTAAAGTGCAGCCACTGTGATAAAGGTAAAAACAGCATTTCCTGCCACTTCTGTCACTCAAAAATAAGAAAATGAATGAATGAATGAATGAATGAATGAATGATAACTATGACCCACCAGAAAGTATTTAGCCTCTGGTCTCCCAGGATGCTTATCACAGCCTGCTGAATCTCTCCTTCAGAGCACGAGGAGGAATTAATGAATGACTCCACAAAGGTGTATACTGAGGAATTAATGAATGACTCCTCAAAGGTGTATACTGAGGAATTAATGAATGACTCCTCAAAGGGGACACAGACTCACTTGAACAAGATCCTTCTAAGGTCAAGACCAGAGCTGAAGTTGTGTGTGGTAACCCACATCTATAATTCAAGTACTTGGGGAGGCTGAGGCAGGAGGATCGGAGTTCAAGGCCAGCCTAGGGCACAGGGCGAAGCAAGCCTCTGATCCCAGCACTCAGGATGTAGAGGCAGGAGGATCCGGAGTTCAGAGTCATCCTCAGCTACATAGTGAGTTTGAGGCTAGCCTGGGCTACATGGGCCTCCGACTCAAACACCTCACTCATGGATCCAGGACTTGGGCTGGAGGGGGAGTTGGCTGGAGGTGGGACGGGGACCAAGGTCACTGAGTGACTCTGCCTGCAGCACCGGCGCCTGTGGGCTGCAGGGCGTTAGGTATGGAGCTCAGTGAGTGAAGCTCAGGTTCCCGAATGCTGTGAGGTCAGCACTGGGTGGATGTTGTCCCAGCGGAAAGGTTGTAGCTGAGGCTGGGGAACCCTCTTGTAAAGATGTTGTCCCTCCGCAGCATCCTTGAGGAATCTACCGAGCCCAGTACAGACTGTCTCCAGTGGGTCAGGGGTCCATCCTTTCTGTCCTAGGGGCCGTCAAGCACAGCCTTTCCCCAGAGCCCCTGGAGCTCTAGGACACGGGAGCTGTCCTCCACCCTCACTACCTGCTCCCTTCCAGACAGTAGCAGAAGGTCCTGGTGCCAGGGACAGCACAGCCAAAGACAGTAATAGCTAGGGAGTATGTGGCTGGTCTCCACCCTGCCTGGTGACAGCCTCCCGCAGGCTGAGGGGACAGAGCTTGAACAGATTCCTCCAAGGTCTGAGTCTCGTCCAAGTTTGAGTGTGGGGCTCAAGTTTAGTCATTTCTAGGCTAGTGAGAAAAACAGAAGTCCCTAGGAGAGAGGCGGGGGGAGGGGGACAGTGACAGAGGCGGAAGGGTCAATAAACACAGTTATCCACCTTGGAGCTGGGCCATAGGCACACAGTGAGGACTAAGAATCGGAGTCCTGGTTGCGGACGGAGCTCAGTAGGAGAGTGCTTGCCTGGCATGCACAAGCCAATAGTACTACACTAAACCGAACCAGCACGTGGCTCCTGGCTCC
This sequence comes from Onychomys torridus, assembly GCF_903995425.1. NCBI lineage: Eukaryota > Metazoa > Chordata > Mammalia > Rodentia > Cricetidae > Onychomys > Onychomys torridus. The sequence continues at coordinate 62,900,123 of NC_050460.1, read as the reverse complement.
CATGGCTCCCTGGCCCAATCACTTCGGACTTTCAGTAAACAAGGGACAAGAGGCAGGCGGATCTTTGTGAATTTGAGGCCAGCGGGCTACCAAGTGAGTTCCAGGAAAGGCCCAAAACTACACAGAGAAACCCTGTCTCGAAAAACCAAAAAAAAAAAAAAAAAAAAAAGGCAGGTTCTTGGGGCCCTTTCCCAGAGTCTGGCTTTATAGGTCTGGAGAGGGGATTGAGTGTTCAACTAGCAGCTGCCCCACCCAACATCCCCCTCAACCTCCCACTGGACACCAAGGACCCCAAGACACGTCTGTTCGGCCCCTGAGAATCCCTCATAGTTGCCAGGTCCCCAGTAACCTCACCTATCCCACTGAGCACTCCTGGCTCAGCCGAGGGAGCAGCCTGGGAGACCAGGCTTTCAGCCCCAGCCACCAGGGCACTGACCACACCAGACCAAACCAGACTGTAAGTGTTTTTCCTTTGTGTTCTACTTTGGGAAAGCTCAAAGAGAGAGAGAGAGAGAGAAAAAATTTCCCCAGCAGTCAAAATGTATTTTTCCCCCCAAAGAGCATAAAATCCTTCAGCTGTCTGCTCAGCAGCCTGGAGCTTCGCCTCTTTTGTTCCTTAACCCGAGGCTGGGAAAGCAGAGCAGAGGCCCTTTGCTTCCTGCCACCCCCAAGGATTTGTTTCCAACTCAGGAGGCTGAGAGAAACAGTACCAGGCTGTGAGGCCAGGAGCCTCTGTGGTCCCAGCAGAATGTGATGGAGAACCCCCTTAAGGGACCTGGGGGTGACACTTCACATCAGAGAGGCCCTAGGGAAATGAGTGGGGGCTAAAACAGAGCCTCAGTCTGAGGGGGTACCCCTGCCCTTGCCTGAGCTATGGGCAAGGTAATTACATCCTCTGCTTCTCTCTCATGGATGCACTGAGCTTGCACTTGGCTGGAGCTGAGAAAGTGCATCAGGAGCCTGTACTTCAAATATTGCTGGCCCAGGGCCCTCAGTGGGGACCACGAACCCCAGAAACTAAGCAGACTGATGCTGGTCCACGCATACTGGATGCTGTTAGGAGCCTGTACCTCAGCTATTGCTGGCTCGGGGCCCTCAGTGGGGACCACGAACCCCAGAAACTAAGCAGACTGATGCTGGCCCACGTGTACTGGACGTAGGTTTGTTGAAGCTGTTATCATCATCCACTTCTCAAAGAAAACCATGAAGCTGCAGGAGTTAGGAGGAGGCTAGACCTGGTAGCCCAGGCCTATAGTCCTGGCCACCTGCAAGTCTGGGGCGGGAGAATCACAAGTTCAAGGCCTGCTTGAGCTACTTAGTGAGTTCAGTGGCAGTCTGGCAACTAAGTTGTCTCAGAGGAACACAAAAGTCAAAAGGCTCAGTGGCAAGGCACTCACTTGGCATGTTCAAGGCCCCAGGTTCAATCCCCAGCATGGGAAGGAAAGGAGGGAAGGAGGGAGGGAGGGAGGGAGGGAGGGAGGAAGGCCAGGTAGGTTTCTCTGAGCTGGAAATAGTGGCACACACACACTAGCACTTGGGAGGCTGAGGCAGGAGAGCAGCCAGTATGATACCAGCCTCGGGTGCTAAGGACAGATGAACTGACACCGGATAGTCATGACAGACCCACAGAGAGCACCAGGACCTGAGAGCACATGGATATCACCTTGTTTTTCAAAACCAACTTCACACTGAACATCTAGTCAATGGCGCGGCTGAGGGGCGACCCCTCTCACACTCAGCCAGGTCCCTTGTCAGGTACTCAACCTGGGACATTCAACTGACCCTGTGTCCCAATGCCGGCAGGTGCCTGTTCACCTCCCTAGAAGGGGCAGAGCTGACCTCTGAAGTTCCAGTCACTGCAGCTGCCCAGGGGCACCAATGTCACAAAACTGGGGTCTCCCATGTGAGCTACCTGTGCCACCTCCATCCCACTGACAAGTTAGAGAGGAGCAGCAGGGTACCCATAACCTCCACCCCTCACAGGAAGTCATCAAGGGAGCCAGGCCAGGAGGAAGGACCTGAGTGTCTGACACCGGCCACTGCCTTCGCATCCCACCAACCATGCCAGATCTAACGAGCCGTTCTCACAGGTGTTCAGAGACTTCCAGGACTGGCAACCTCTTATTGCCGTGAGATATTGGCATGGTGCAGGGGCAGGGGCAGGGGGGAGCTGTGGTCTCAGAAGCAGCCAGGTTGGGTTGCTTGGCCACACAGCAATCTGTCACCCTGGACAGTCCCCACACCTCTGCTTCTTGTCGGTACATGGGGGTCACCCATTTGCTTCCTGGAGCAGGTGTGGGCCACTAGCCACCAGCTTCCACTAGAACCTGGAAGTGGCCCCGTTGCTCTCGTGCCTGGGTGCCTGTTCCACTCAGGGAGCTCCAGCTGGTCTACCTGGAGCCACTGCCCACTCTCCCCATGACACCCTCACCACCCTCCACTTGGCCTGTCTAGCGACACACCCACTTCCTGAGGTACCCGCTCCCCACTGGCCTAGGGCCTGCTCAGCAACCAGAGGCTTGCTGTAGAGGTTAATCCTAACTACCGCTCAACAAGGTCCAGCCCCCAATGCTGTGAGACCAATAAACCAAATCTCCTTCCTGTGGCCCCCAAAGCTACGGCTCATAGGCCCCCTCCTCTCTGATCTCAGCGGCGCACCCCAAATGCTCATACTGTTCCAGCCACAGTGACCTCCCTGCACGTCTACACACAGAGCAAGGCCTTTTCTACCCCAGGGCCTTTGCACTCACTTTCCTGCTCCTTGACTCTCTCTCTCTTCTCCATGGCTTCCCCTCCGGTCTCAGCGTACATGTCACCTGCCTCACCATCTGAAGTGGAAGAACTCACCTGCTGGTAAGCCCATGCATGTTGTTTGCCTAATAAAAATGCACACGGGGGGCTGGAGAGATAAGATGACTCAGAGGTTAAGAGCACTGGCTGCTCTTCCAGAGGTCTAGAGTTCAAGTCCCAGCAACCACATGGTGGCTCACAACCATCTGTAATGAGATCTGGTGCCCTCTTCTAGCGTGCAGGCGGAACACTGCATACATAATAGAGAAATAAAATCTATTTTTAAATGCTCATAGGACAGAACCAGTGGTTGCACACCTCTAATTCCAGCACTTGAGAGGCAGAGGCAGGCAGATCTCTATGAATTTGAGGCCAACCTAACTTACAGTGAGTCCCAGGCCAGCCGGGGCTACACAGCAAGCCCTGTCTCAAAGAACAAAACTGTGCATAGTTGGACATGGTGGTGCACACATGTATGCCCAGCCCTGGAGAAGCTGAGGTGAGAAGGTGGAGCTGGCCTTGGACTCACAAACCAGTTGTAGGTACACACTGAGACCGTCTCCCAAAACCAGCGAGGCATGGTGCTCCACGCTAAAGCGCTTGCTAGGGAACCGTCAGGCCCTAGGTTCCTTCATTGGCATTGCTTGGGGCTCGATCTCTCTCTCTCTCTCTCTCTCTCTGTTTCCCTCCCTCCCTCCCTTCCTCCCTCCCTCATCTGTTGTGAGTTTTTTGTGTCTTTTTTTTTTTTTTTAATGACAGTTATCTGAGCCTGAGAGATGGTTCCCCAGTGAAGAGCACTCGCTGCTCTTCCAGAGGACCTGAGCTCATTTCACAGCACCCTGATCAAGGGCTTCTGTCACTCCAGCTCCAGGGGATGGGGTACCTCTGGCCTCCGCGGACACACAGGGCCCTAGCACTGGCCTCGAGAGGTCTGGCTCCTCACATTCTCCGGCAGGTGCACAGCCAGGAGCAGGCTGCCCCCAAAGCCATGCTGCTGCTCCACTGTGGGGACTGCATGGGTGGGCAGGAGGAAAACAGACAGCAGAGGTGCCCACTAAGGGCCTGGCAAGGGGTTGGCAAGGGCGCACAACTTGGCTTCTTGCCTGTCACTCTAGGAGGAGGAGAGGTATTCAGGGGTTGGCATGACTCCTTGGAAAACTGGTTCCTTGTCCCCAGACCTGAGAATGTGAGGCGTCAGACCTCAAGAGGCCAACACGAGGCCCCCTGTAGCTTCAAGGAGCCCAGGTAGCCCATGGAGCCATCTTGCAAGCCATGGTTGCCCATCCAGCAACAGACTCCGCACAGGTTCTGATGTGATGGAGACCCTCTTATGTCAACAATGGCAGCAGTGAACGTGAGGTCCAGCTCTGGCCACTCCTAGGGATGGTTAAAGATTTGTGCAAGAAGAGCCGGGCAGCGGTGGCGCACGCCTTTAATCCCAGCACTCGGGAGGCAGAGGCAGGTGGATCTCTGTGAGTTCGAGGCCAGCCTGGTCTACAGAGCGAGTTCCAGGAAAGGCGCCAAATCTACACAGAGAAACCTTGTCTCGAAAAACCAAAAAAAAAAAAAAAAAAAAAAGATTTGTGCAGGAGAGACCCTCTGCTCCAGTTTGTCTCCCATCTTCAGATGCAGTTGCAACACTGAGTTGCAACAGAAGCAGCAGGTTTTGTGACAGTGAAGTTTGCCATCTGGACGGCAACCAAGCAGAATGATGGTGGGGTTCTCCCTGGCACAGTGGCTGACAAACCGGCCCCGAGACAGCTTACCTCCAGACTCACTCCATCTGAGAACACAGGTTATTTCAGGTTCAGGCTACTAGCAGTCAGGTCTGTTCCGAGTACAGACAGCCAACAGCTTCCTACGGAGCCTGTCAGCTCCCTGAGCTTCCTCCTCCCTCCCCTTTGTTCTCAAAGGAGGGTCATCTCCCCCACCTCCACCAGCCCAGGAGTCTGAGCAGAAGGAATGTGAGCTGGGAGAGGAGGGTAGGAAGCAACGACCCTATAGTCCGAGTACCATGGAAGGCTGGCTTCCAATGCAGAAGTCTCTGTGTTTGGCCTCTCCGAGCAAGCCAGGCCTTTCCCTGAGGGAGGACCTGTCTTACCTACAATGGCTGCTACTTGGGTCTCATCATGATCGCCACAGAGCCCGACCCCTTGACATCTGAGGGCACAGGCTGTGGATGCTCATCTCCAAACCCTGCTGGCGCTAACCTCACATGCCTCTACCTTGCTGGGCCTTGATTTCCTAGGCAGACAAAAAGGAAACACTGCAATTTACTGCAGAGGATTGTCAGGGAGCTAAAAAGCCACGGGCGGGGGGGGGGGGGCAGAGAGATGGCTGAGCAGCTTAAACACTTGTTCTGCATGCATGAGGACTGGAGCTGGGGTCCCCAGAAGCCCGTAGAAATGCCGGCTGGGAATGAGAGCCGCAGTAATCCCATCCCCAGAAGGTGAGACAGGGGATCTGCGTTTAACTGAGAGACTCTGCCTCAATGAATAAGGTGGACAAGCAACCAAGGATGACAGCAACCCACGGGTAGACAGACGGACAGACAGATACGCGCGCACACACACTGGGGAACAGGGGTGGAAACGGGAAACAAAAGCCCCAGCAGCCGGGGCAGGCCGAAGTCTCCTGTTCCCCACACTGTGGAGTCCCTCCCAGTGATGTGGGCTGGCGGTGGGGCAGTGGCTCCTGAGACTGGGCTATGACACAAGAGTAACAGACTTCTGTGACCACAGAGATTCATATCTCGCTGTCACAGTCCTTAGAGGTGCCAGCCTTCCTCTACCCTTGAGGAGGTCAGTTGCGTTACTGTGGACCACAGGAGTCGGCTGGGGGGTCACTTTGGTCCTCACCAACAAGACAATGAGCCTCAACTCTGCAGCAGCCTGCCGTCAGCAAGCCTGGTCAAGGCCCATACCTCGGGGTGAAGTCCTAGCCCAAGACACGGAGTTGGGAGGGGATAAAGTCATGTGTTCAGGAAACCGTGGACATTTATTCCACAGCAGCTGAAAACTAATGCTCCATTCAAAGACAGTAAGACAGTGTGATCTGAGGCGCTAGCTTAGATGGCAATCTCTACTATAGATGTGACAGATACGGGTCCGTCTAACAAGGATGCCAACTGCTCAGCTGGAGTGAGTGTCCAACCTGTGCCATGATTACCCTCCCTGGCTTTGTTGAATATCTGGGTGTGGCCAATGGTTAAACAGATCTCTTTTCCCTAATGCTGACTTATCGCTGCCACCATGCCCCCAGGAACACTCCCTCCCCACTGCCATCTCCCCTGTCCCTCAGAAGTGCTCAGTGTGAACTCATACCTGTCTGCAAGGCCCAGGACACAGCTTCAGAGCTGGGCTGTCTCTTTCCAGCCTTATGTCAGCTTGAACAGACAGCAATAATCAAGCTCTGGGGCAAAAGCCTAGCCACTCACCAGCCCCTAGCAGCTGGTGGGAGAAGGAAAGATGTGTGAGATCCTGAGCAGTCCTTGCATACCTCGCCAAAATGACCCTGCCCAAGCACAGAGGCTTCCTGTAATATGAAAATGCAAGCCGTTCTTTCCAACCATAGAGCTGATGCAGCTACCAACATGGGACAGGGAAGCCAGCCTGACAGGGCCTCTGGAGGAAGAAGGGGTCACGGGACAGGTAAGCTTTGAATGGGACTCCAGAATGGCTAACACTCCTGGTCAGAGAGCGGTCCCAGACTGTCAGGAAGAGCACCAGGCTCGAGAGTGTTTATAGTCACATTTTATACTATGTCTGCTGAAATCTAGTTCCACGAACCATCTTTCCTCCAGGAATCACTACATCAAGCGATCTCCAGGGCTCCACACATCCCTGTAGATGTGTAGACCTTTGTTACTGTGTGATGTCAGCTAACTGATGACACCATCCACTCTTCTCAGATTGGCCCATCAAATCCTTGTAATCGACAGGGATCACTATGCCCTTTTACAGAGGAAGAAACTGAGGCCAGACAGGAGAATCAGCTCATCAGAGATCCCAGGAACAGAGCTGGATATGCCTCAATGGTAATGTGCTTGCATAATACCAGTTTGATCCTCAACAGTGTGGTGGTATTGTGTTCCCCAAAATATTGTGAACCCTAGTCAACTTATCTGGGGTCAGAGAACAGACAGCCACTAGATACAGAGCCAAAAATGGTGGTTAGGAAATGGGTCAGAGCAAGCCATAGCTGAAGCTGGGTGGTGGTGGTGCACGCCTTTAGTCCCAGCACTGGGGAGGCAGAGGTAGGCAGATCTCTGTGAGTTCAAGGATACAGCCAGCATGGAGACACAGACCTTTAATTCCAGAAAGGAGCCTTTAATCCCAGGGAGTGATGGCAGAAAGAGAAAGATATATAAGTCGTGAAGACCAGAAACTAGAAGCATTTGGCTGGTTAAGCTTTTAGGCTTTGAGCAGCACAGTTCAGCTGAGATTCATTTGGATGAGGACTCAGAAGCTTGTAGTCTGAGGAAACAAGACCAGCTGAGGAACTGGCGAGGTGAGAAGCTGTGGCTTGTTCTGTCTCTCTGATCTTCCAGCATTCACCCCAATAACTGGCCTCAGGTTTGATTTTATTAATAAGACTCTTTAAGATTCCTGCTACACACACACACACACACACACACACACACACACACACACACACACCAAAAAAAAAAAAAAAAAATCACAGGAAAAGCTGGGATTTGAACCCAGGGAGATATGAGCCAAGCTCTACATAGACCAGGCTGGCCTGCAACTAACAGAGATATCTGCCTCTACCTCCTGGGTGCTGGAATTAAAGCCAAGCTCATACTCTTTGTTGTTGGGCTTTGTTTGAGGCAAGGTCTCTCTATGTAACTGACTGTTCTGGAATCGGCTCTGTAGACTAGGCTGGTCTTAAACTCACAGAAATATTACTGCCTCTGTCTTCGAGTGCTAGGATCAAAGGCATGAATCACCAGGCCTGGCCAAGTTCACATTCTTAACCAGTGCTCAGGTCAGGCACAGCATGTGTCTAGAACAGCCCCTAGGACAAGGCAAGAATTTCTGGGGCTGGACCAAGGGAGCCAGAGAACTCTTCAGGCACCCCGAAACACTGCCCCCAGCTGCCCATCTGGAGGAAGTTGCCAGAAAGTATCACTGAGATGCTCAGGGTAGGGTACCCCCAAATTTTCACTGGGGGAGGAGGTTCCAGTTAGTGCTGACCAGGCTGCAGAAGGGACTCTTTAACAAGTAAGCATGGAATAAAAAGTATGATGGCAATGTGAGCTCCTCAGGTCTCCGCCTCCCCTGAACCTGGAGCACTGGCCCCAGCTAAAGCAGAGATGGCTCTTACAGAGTCAAGGCCACCCAGATTGTTCTGCCACCTCCCCTCTGTCCCAAGTGACTCTCTGTCCTCATCTCCTTCATTTCCATTTCAGGAGAGCGGAAGGAGAGCCTGGGCCAGCCCTTCTACAAAATCTGAATCATGTCCCTTCAGAGGGATGGATGCCAGGGTCCACCCAGAACCCAACTTTTTTTTTTTTTTTTCTGGAACTGAGGATCGAACCCAGGGCCTTGCGCTTGCTAGGCAAGCGCTCTACCACTGAGCTAAATCCCCAACCCCGTGAGAACGCAACTTCTAGGAACTCTCCTCTCATGCAGGATATCTACATCCTCCGGATGCTTCTAGAAAACGGAGAGGGGCCGAGAGTTTCTGCCCCGGGCCGATCATCTCCGCCACTTGCTGAGTGTGGCAATGCCCCTCTGTGCCTACCACATCATCCACCTGCAGTAGTATCTGGACCCACTGTGTGTCCAAAGCATGTGAGTGACCTCTGCGAACAAGGCTTCCGGGGGAGGAAGCAGACTTGACAGCTGGGAAAGTAAGGCTTAAAGTTTGCCCAAGGGGTACGTCAGGGATCCCTCACAAGATGTCTGACCGAGAGTCTTACAGCTATCACCCTTTCTCTCCAGAGTGGAAGGCCCTAGGGCCTGTCACAGGCGCATCCCTGCAGCCCACGTTCACGCAGAGGCTCTGCACTCCGGGTCCAGGGGATGTGGACGCCAGTGTTTGAGGCTGGCGTCTGTAGGGACAAGAGGAGGACATCCCTGGAAATGGGAAGCAGGAAGCCTTTCCGGGTAGGGAACAGGCTGTTCAGAGGCCCAGAGGTGGGAAGGGCTCTGAGAGACAACTGAGGCGACAGGCATGATTGAAGGAGAGGAGGCAGGGCTGTGTGCAGGAGGAGGGGAAGCATGCAGCTGCTGACAGCTGAGGAGGTGAGACCAGAGCTAATGGGCCATCAGGAGCCTCCCAGCAGCGTAACGGCAGATTCAAATGTCTTTGCGTGGGACTGAGGTGCGTGTGTGTGTGTGTGTGGGGGGGCACACATCTGAGAGTCACCACAACAGGCCCCTTGAGAGCCTGGCTGGGGACACCACCTCACCACCTCAAGTCCTCAGGAACAAATTCTCCAGAATCCATCCTCTTACATACCCCCAGGCCAGCATCTCAGGCCCTGCCTATACTTCCTCAGTGTCTCAACTCAGTCACTCAGAGCTGAGGGGACATGGGGGTGGACAAAGTAATCCAACAGCGACCTGCAAGAAGCGGAGGTGAATGATCCGGAACAAGAAAGGGTACGACCGGGCTCTGGAAGTGCTGTGGGCTATGCCAAGACCTCAAGGTGAGCTTTATCTGGACCACAGTGTTCCTCACAGACCTATTAAAGCAGTGTACCCAGGGTCAGCCACATACCTGTCCATCCTTGGAGCAACTAGTTAGGAGAACCTGAGAGGCCCAGTTCCTCAGAGAAGTCATTCCTAACCTGTATGGTATCACAGGGGACTCGGGGTGGCAGCCTACAAAACACACTCTTGCCCGGGGATTCTGACATCCCACCATCAGCCCCTCGCTCCTTTGGCTTTAAAATTTTCCATCCCAGTCACTGGTTTTTAATGGCGCCACTCTAAGTTTGCTGGGGCTTCCCGCACTCTGAGAGTCCCAGCTGATCCTTCTTGCAAGAGAAGGCTTTCAAATCCTGGGTTCTGAGAGAGTGGAGGAGGGGGGAGGAGGCTGGGGCACAGACCAGAAGGAGGGAGAGGAGAAGGCAGGTCACAGGAGGCACAGTGGGTCATGCCTGGGAGGGACGGCACCAGTCACTCTTACTTCTCCATTTGGGGAAGGGTAAATCAGAGAAAGCCAGAGCGAGACCCAGGGGCAGCTCCCCACCTTCCCACTCGGATGTTGGGACCCCTGTTCCTGTGTCTTCCTGCTGTCCTGGAAGCAACAGCTCCGAACGCAAACTTTCCGGGAACCTGACCCCCCACTCCGCCCCCGCCCCGTCTGGCTGCCCATTCAGCTGTCGCCACCCGCCACTGGGCAGGGGGTCTCCGTAGACCGGCAGCGGGGCGTCTAGGAGACCACGACACTAAAAAGCGGCTCGCTAAGCAAAGGATGGAAGCTAAAGAGACAGAGGGATTCCGCCCCGGGGCGGGGCAGGGGGACCCGACCGGCAGGCGACTCACCTGCACGACACGGTGATCTCCACCTTGGTAGCCGGGATGCTGCCCGCCAAGGAGTCGAACTCGCTGAGCGACGCCATGTCCTCGGGCTGCTCCATCGCCCACCGTCCCCCCACCCCACCCCAAATTAGTCAATATTCCTGCGCGATTCACGCCTCCTCCGGAGAGCGGCTGGAGCCCTGGGCTGGGCGGCCAGGGGAGGAGAGGAACACGAAGAGGGGGCGTGGGAAGTGCGAGCGGGAAGGGGGCGGAGAGCGGGGGCCGCGGAGAAACGGGGCGCGGGAGCTGCAGCGGGGAGGCGGGAGCCGCGGCAAGGGAGCCGGGGCGCAGCGGGGAGGGGGGCCCGGAGGGGGCGTGGGGACTCGGCGGGGACGGGGTGAAGGGGGGTGGCGGCTAGGATCGCGCCGCCTCGGGCTTGGGGCGCAGCGCCACGTCCTCTGCTAGGGCTCCAGATCGCGGGCGCCGGGACTGCGGGAAAATCAAATGTGCCCGGAGTCGCCGCCGCCTCCCGCCAGCCGCGCGCGCTGCGTGCGGGGGTCCGCGGGCGCCGGAGGGGCCGCCCGCAGGGGCCGGGGCGGGGCCGGGGCGGGGTCTGCGCGGAGCGAGTGTGGGAGCGGTGAGTGTGTGTGTGTGTGTGAGTGAGTGTGCTCGCGTGTGTGTGCACGCGCGTGGCGGGCGTGGGGACGCGGCTCTGGATGACGGGGACGGGGCTGGCGACAGCCAGAGACGATCCCAGGGCGCGCGCCGCACTCCGCGCCAGCTCCCCCCACCCCACTAGTCCAGGGTCTGCGTGCTGGGGGGAGGGGGACTACCCAAAGGGCACCTGTTTGGGCAGCATCTAGGCCGGGTTCGGGGTGGGGGGGGGGGAGAAAGGGCTCTGCTGAGTGTGCGCGCCACCACGGGAGGGTCTAAACCCAGAGCTGGCTTTCCATCTCCCCTTGGGGAGGTAGGTGGTAACGAGCCTGGTGCCAGAAGGGCCGCTCTGGTTTCCCACGCAGGTAGGGTGGGTCAGTGGACGCTTGCCCATCCACCTCTGGGGCCCGCCGACGCTGGTCCTGGCCAGTCACCCGAACCTTTCTTTACCCAGCCCCTTCTTCCTCTTTCCGTCGTGACCAAGGGGCTGAGCCAACCCCCGGGGTCTGGAAGCTTCCTCCAGAAGACTAAGAGGATGGCCTCAGCTCCCGGTATACCGGGCTCAGAGCCCTGCACTGGGGAGCGAGGGGAGGTCAAAACATCTTCCAGGCGGTGTCTTCCCAGACAGGCCTGGAGCCTCCTGCCCCACCAGGCCTGCCCTCTGGGCGCTGGGTTGCAGCGCCAAGCCGGCTCCTGGAGGTTGTGTACATAGTTTCCTCTCCAGCAAGTGCACCCACGGCCCCTCCTCAGCCTCCCTGTAAGCTTTACTGAGATGGAGCTTCAACGTCCTCGCCCACCACCCCATTGTCCGTCCGTGGTGGCCTCCTGGCAGCCAGGCATTCTGAACAGGTCCACGCGGTGCTGTTTGAAATCAGTTTTCAATACATCCGTCAGCCTGAGTTGAAGACAAACAGAACACCTTCCCTGGAGTTGCACAAAATGTGTTCTGTTTACCTATAGCTCCAGATCAGCTGCACTCGGTTCTGTCACCTGGGGCAGACAGGCAGGGATACTGGGATTCCCCCAGGGAAGCCAGAAGCCGGACGACTCACTTTTGGGTTGGGCCTGGGGCCCTCCCTGCACAAATAACAACCCAGTCTCCGCTTATTTCTTCGTGGGTTTTTTTTTTATTGTTTTTTCAATTTTCAATTGATTTCAGATTTAGAACAAAATCCAGTCTGAACCACAAGTGAGCTGCTAGTCAATATATGTCTGAAACTATTGTTCAATATGGTAATGAGATAGAATGAACAGCAGAGCCTGGGGAGAAGTTCCCTCCCAGCCCAATGCTCTGGATGTGTTCTTGAGTGAGTCCAGTTTCTAACACCATGCTAGGGGATGGCATAAGAGATAAAGATTTGAAATAACTTGCCAACATCTATGATTAGGAATTTATTTTAAAACACAATTCTAAACGATGGGGCAAAGATTAGGTTACCCCCTCACCACAGGCATGTTGTGGCGTGGGATAAAGGCAGTGCAGCTTGGCAGGTGGCCTCCCTCTCTCTCCTCTCTCCCTCCCCTCCTCCCCAGGCCCTGTTTGGGGTAGCAGCCACAGAGAGGCAAGGAGGTTGTTTAGCTGAAAGTCTGTTGATAACCCTGAACAGTGACAGCATTGAGCGGTGACTCGGGTCTCCTTGCAGAGGCGTTTAGTCTGTCGTGTCCCATCCCCCAGTGGTTGTGCCTCCCTGTTGGCGCTCTTTGGCAAAGCAGAACTGTATCTGGTAACTTCTCTGTCAAGTTCTGTCTTAGGCTTGGATAAAAGGCAACAAACAAACAAACAAAAACAAACCCCCAACAAAACAAAAACAAAAAGCCTAGCATGGTGGCACGCACCTTTAATCCCAGCACTGGGGAGGCAGAGGCAGGAGGATCTCTGTGAGTTCAGCCTGGTCTACAGAGTTCCAGGACAGACAGGGCTATGCAGACAGACTCTGTTTCAAAAATAACAACACGCGGCAAAAAGACATGGCATCTGTCCCTAAAGTCCCAGGCTGGTGAGGCTTCCGGACATGCAGACACAACTGGGCGGCATTTAGGAAGTTGACATAAAGGGCCAGGGAGCAGGGGACAAGCAGGAGAACCTGCAGGGGAGGTGACAGGGAGTGAGTGAGTGAGTAAGGCCCTGGTGTGGGTGCTGGAATCTTCCCTGGGACAGACTGGGCAGAAGTGTTTGAGATGCCGGGGAAAGCATGAGGACTGGGTCCCAGGACTGCTCAGGCCCCAGCTGCCCCAGGGAGGGAATGTTTATGTGGCTTCTGCCAGCTGTCAGCTCCAGAGGAGCTCACCTTCTGATGCTCCTAGCCTGACACACAGAGTGTCGGGGACTGTCCCAGGGCCAGGGAAGGTCTCAGCCAGAGCTGCAGACTCCAGCGGGTCCACATGAGCACAAGTACACTGGACTTCACTTTTGCCCCACAGCCGGCAGACTGAGGCTGAACTGCATTCTTTCGGGGAGACCTGTAGAGCCCAGGCCAGAGATCTGTGCCTGGCAACTATGGTGTGTGTGTCTGGAGTAGAGGCTAAAGGTTGGTGGAGGTAGCTGAAGCCAGGAAGCCACCAGCCTGTCCAAAAGGGGGCACCAATGGAGAGGTGCTCTGAAAGGCACCTCTCTGCCCCATGGCCAACCAACCAGTTAGGCCCAGAACCCAAAACTTGCTGATAAGTCTCAGGAGCATGGCTTCCAGCCTTTGCTCAAATGAATCACTCACGGATGGCTCAGAGCAAATCCCTGGGTTTTGCCTTTGGATGTATTTGTTCTCTAGAAGGTATACTGTGGTTACCGGGCCACCTGTGACATCCAGACAAGCCCTCTGGTGACCTAACACGTGCTGCAGACTGGCTCTGTGGTCCTGGAACCCACCCCACCCCCACGTAAGCACCGCCATCCCTGTGATTAAGAACCATGAGCACGGAATGGGCCGTGCCCGGAAGACGTAGGGTAATCAGCGTCAGCACTTTACAATCGCCGTCCAAGACTGCAGACGGCCTTCATCTGACCTGCTTCGTGGTGTTAATGATGGCAGAGCAATTTGGAGAGGCAACTCGCAGCATCCATAAGGAGGAGGAAAGCTCTGAGGGCTGGGGGCCAAGCTCCTTGCAGATGCGGCAGCTGCTGCGGCCCTCCTCTCCCCTCTCCCCCACCCAGAGCACGTTGAGTAAGTGCTGCCCTCGGATCTGCCCCTATACGGCCAAAGAAAACTGATGCAGAGTTGGATTGGCATGGGTGTGTGCTAGGGGGCGGCAGTGGGGGGTGCCTGCGCTACACCTGAGAACAGTGTCTGCTGGGTGAACACAGCCTTGGGCCTGGCAGGTGTGGGCTGCACTGGAGCCCCCCCCCCCCCCACACACACACACTTACCTGCTTATTTAGAAGTTCTTAGGCAGCAAACATCCTGTACCGCTGCTATGCATGGCAGCCTCGGGGAGAAGGAGAGCCAGGAGGCAGGGGGAATCTGAAACTACTGTAGGAAGGAGGCAAGATCAAGATGCAGGATCTGAGTCTATCCATTAATAGAAACGCTTGAAGGGGCTTGAGTCGGCGGCGACCATGTAGCTTAAACCCCTTTGAGGGCTGAAAAGCTTGGCGCAGGAGAGTGATGAGTTTCAAGTTCATCCGAGTCTTCCCCCAGTGAGAAACCACACTAATGACAGTGAGGCTGGGTACCCAAGAGCAGCGAGGACCGACCTCAGATGGGGTAGGGCGAAGCCATGTGCACTGGGTTAGAAGAGGCATGAAGGGTGTGAGACTCCCTGGGAAATGTCCACAGTCCCCCAGGACCTCCCTCTCCATCCTGCTTGGTGCCACCAACATAAAGTGAAGCCTAGAAAGTTGCTGTGCCCAAGGTTTCCTTCTCTTGGGACCAGTCCCGGCCCAACCACACCTCTGCCGTCTGCCTTGCTCTCCCCCCCCCCCCCCCAATCCTCTTTCCAGGTGATGGACGCCTCTTGCTTTCACCGTCCAGGTCCTAGAACCTTCGGACCTTCGGAAGCAGCAGGTCCTCTCAACCCACACAGCCCGTGCCCCCCGCTGCTCAAGACCCTCCCTGGTTATCCTCGCACTCTGGAACATTCCATGACCTCTCCAGCTGCATCTCCTCCATCACGTGAGTGGCCACAGCCAGCCACACTGGCCTTCTTCCCGGCTGGGCCTTGGTACCTGCTATCTTTTTTCCCTTGCTTGGGAAAATGTTTGCGGTCCGCTTCAATGCCCGAGCCCTTCACAGAGACCTCCCGGAATACTCCCTGATGTAGCTTGTCACTCACCCCTGCCTTCCTCCATCTTCCTTCACCTTGTCGGTTTTCCCACCAGGAAAAGCTTTACACAAACAGGAGCTATTCTGTTCACCTTTGATTCCCAGCACCCGAGGACAGCGCAGTCACAAATCCATCACACGTGGCAGGGGTTTGACCCATCGGATGAGTGGCTGAGAAGCCCACTCTTGCCCTTGGAAGCGCTGAGTCCTTCATCAGGACCCCCAAAGTCTATGCACCAGTGCCATCAGAGGACTGCCCGTCACTCGCCTCGTTAAGCATTTATTCCGCGTGTATCACGAATGCAGCTAGGGAACTGTGTGTCAACAATCTGGCTGACACTGCTGGGGTCTGGGGCCAGAGCCTTAGAGAAAGGAAGGGATTTGGATGTCTCCATCTTATTTACTGAGAACCCGCCATGAACACACAGAGAGAATCTCACATCTGCCGCCCACTCAATCCTCACAAGTGGCGCCACTGTCGTCCCACTTAACAAATCAACTCTGCACCGCTTGCTGCACCCGACCATCTCCAGGGTGGAGGGCTGAGGCTGCCACAGCAGGTAGGAGCTCAGTGCAGGGCAGTTCAGACCCCCTCTCTAGAGTTTCCCTCCTGAGGAAGCTACAGATGGCATTGGAAGCATTTCTGCAGGTAAGGAACCGGAACCACTTCGGTTCACGGGGCTAAGAGGTAGGACAGGATGCAAGCCCTGGTAGGGTCTTCTAGGCTGAAACCCTGACACCATGCAGACTCCTGATCCTCAGAGGATCACCCATCTCTGGCTCTCACGACATCCCAGCGTAGCTAGCATAGCCTGTTGCCTCCCTTGATTTTCCTCCCTCACAAATTTAACCCAGCTTGGTGTGGTTAGTCACAGGATTGCAGACCTCAGTGCTGCAAAGGCCTTAAAAGATCTGCAGATCTGGGAACTGAGGCCCACGGAGGGCAAGAAATCTTTCAGGGTCCTTTGCCTGTGAGTAATGAGCAATAAAAGCTGATAAATGCTCAGATTCAAATTAGAGTCTGGGTTTTGTTGTTGTTGTTGCTGTTCCTTTTGCAGACAGGATCTCATGTAGCCCAGGCTAGACTCAAACTCCCTAGGCTCCTGCTTTGACCTCTAGAGTACTGGGATTCCAGGCTTTATGCAGTGCTGAGGACTGAGCTCAGGACTTTATTCAAGCAAGACCTCTCCCAGCTGAGCTGTATTCCCAGGCTGGCCTTGATCTGACTGTGTAGCCCTAGCTGGCTTGAACTCGCTGGCTACCTTTCTGCCTCAACCTCATGAGTGCTGGGATTTTAGGTATGGATCATTTTGCCTCTGCTCCTTTAGGAAGGATGGTTGCCATACTTTCATCTTGTTAATACACAAATGTACCGTTTCTGACCCCACAATGAGCCCCATTTCCTCAGCCCTGCCAACAGGCCCCACACCAGCGAGCTTGGATGCCCTGGCCTTCCCTTCATGGTTCTGACTCCCCCTCTTCCGGATTAGCCTGGACTCCCCTGGTCTGACCCAGTGTGTCTCTCGGTAGACAGTTCTTAGGCTCTGGCTTTGTGAGAGCGGGGGAGAGGGGAGAACCTTACCTTGATTCTACAGCCTGGCTTTGTCCGAGCCCAGCCCCCTGTCTCTCGTGGCTGGGTCTAAATTTTCATCCCTCTCCTCCCTCCCAACTCCTTTGCAGTGCTGGTGGTGGAAGCTAGGGCCTTGCCCGTACCAGCAAACACTCTGCCACTGAGCTACACCCCCAGCTCCTAATTCCATTTGAAAACAGCCCTCTCCCTGGTGTGGCAGGCTGGACTGCTTTGGGGCTAGCCGAACTCCCTGCTCCAGGTAAGACCATCTCCCCGTGTTTGAGCATCTTAGGGGATGGAAGACTGACTCCTCACACTTGTTCTCAAGCTCAAAAGCCAACTCAGCCCTCTCTGTACTGCCAGCCTCCCACCAGCAAGCATGATGGCTTCCTGACTGGCACACTCAAGCTGGGAGGAGCAGCGAGACACAGCCTCTTGGCCAATTCCGTTCCTGGAGCTCCTTCATCTCCCCTAACTGGCTCCAGAGACCCTGGTACTCCCTCCCCCAGACACCTAAAAATGGGTGTTGGGGGGCTGTCGATGCCCCACAGCCCTGATGTTCTGTCAACCCTGCATCCTAGCTGTTCCTGTCCAGGGCAGCCTGTGAAGCCACCAAGGATGAACTACCCTTTTCCTTCCGTAAGCTCTAAATTGATTTTCATGCCAAGCCACTCATGTTTGCTCGCTTGGCTGCGGAGGTAACTGAAATGTGCACAAAATGCCACGAGCCTGGCTTTGTGTGCAAGCCGAGGTCCCGGCGGCCCTGCCCTGGTGTGCCTACTGGAGTCTTCCATTGCCTGCCGTGATTTCCCTGAGTTTATATAGCTCTGCCTCACACCCCCAGCAGTTCATCAGGCACATTTGTTGGCCTGTCCCCTCCACTCCTGGCTAGGAACAGCTGCTCTGATCGAGGGACGTGTCTGTTCTCCAGTTCTCCCGGAATCCCATCAGCACCCTGTGAGGCTCAGGTGTTCGAGGAGCCACCTCTGGCCTAGGGCAGGCTTCTCACCACCCTCTTGCCTCGGATTGCTCTTCTTTAGGTTCCCCTGCTCAAAATTGGAGACACCGGGGTCAGAGGTCTAGTTCTGTGGCACAGCTCTTCCCTACTAGGTTCTGGGCTCTAGATTCCATGCTGTGCATATGCAGGCACTCACGCACTCACTAATAAAACACCCAGTGTGCCCCCATCTCCTCCAGTGTCTGCAGGAGATTCCAGTAGGGGCTCTGTTGGGGGCTCTCTAGGGAAGCATGGACCATGGAAGCACAGTGAAATGGCTCAGTGGGTAAAAGCATTTGCCACCAAGTCTGATGAGCTGAGTTCAATCCCCCAGAACCTAGTCATCCTCAGACATCCACACCCCCCCCCCCACAGTACATAAATAAACAAGCAAACACAAATAAATCAATGTCAAATCACAGGTATTTAGGCCAGTGGGGCTCAACACAAGTATCTTTGCAGATACTCTGAGGCTGGGAAGAACCTTCCCACAGCTGAACACTGATCAATTCTGGCTCAAAAAACTATTATTTTCTGAGCTACTGGAAGGAGGGGGCCAAGAAAGCTATGTGAATGTCCAGTGTGACAGGACAAAGCAACCCAGCGAGGAAGGGAGTCTTACCACGCTGCATTGGGGGCCCACTGGCACCAGGAGTGTACCGCCTCCCACCAAATGAGTTCATCAGCCAAGTCCCTCCTTGACCCTGCTTCCCGAAAGGGAGACACAGAAGCAGTCTTCAGGACAGCCATGAACTCGGGACCCTCATTCCTCTGATAGCTTTTCTTATATGCCAGCTCTGGAATTTCCATCGTCGGTTAATGAGGAAGTAGAGGTTCCTGGCCCCTCCCCCATGCCGCTTCTGCCTGTACTAAAAACATAGGGCACTGCTCTAAATGGAGCCTGGCCAGATCCTCATAGAGACGAAAATGATTTCCATGAGCTGGGCAGAGTGGTGTGGCCATTACACTTATGACCCAATAAAAACACCAATTTGGGTTACGTGGGCCCTGGGCCTCAGCAGGCCTGCTTTTGGGAAGGGGCTGGAGATGGTGGAGCAGGCAGGGTGTTATCCCGTCCCCCCACCCTCCACCCCCCACCCCCTAGAGGCTGGCTCTTTCCTGAACCTCATCTCCTCCCTCTATGTATCAAAGGTAAGACAACAGAAAGAGCTGAACCCACAGCTAGGAATCCCCACGTCTGTTCCTAGCTAGTGGCTTTGGGCCCATCTGTTCACTCACTCTACTGGGCTTTACTTGGCTTTGGTCCTCAGTTTGCTCATCCAGAAATGGCTATAATAAGGGCAACCTCTGAGGTTGGTTTGGGTGTTAAAGACAGAAATACACAGCCGGGCAGTGGCGGCGCACGCCTTTAATCCCAGCTCTCAGGAAGCAGAGGCAGGTGGATCTCTGTGAGTTCGAAGCCAGCCTGGGCTACAGAGTGAGTTCCAGGACAGGCGCCAAAGCTACACAGAGAAACCCTGTCTCAAAACACAAACAAAAAGACAGAAATGCACAAGGTGAACCATTTTCTCAAGTGAAATTATTTCCTGGCTGGGGTCAGTGAGGGGGTCGGGGTTACTATGGAAAGAATGGCCTCACTGCACAGGGGAGGAAGCTGGGTTTTTAGGACCAGGCTCAAGGCCTCCTGCAACCTGGGACCTGGGAGATTCTGCCTAGACCAGCATCTCAACCTGTGCAGCTCTCCCAGGCTAACTCTGCTGGGCTCACATCTCCATCCTAGTCTGTGGCAATCTGAGCAGTCTTTGGTTTTCCACATCCCGAGAGCAGCTGGCTTGGCTGAGTAAAACCATGAAAGGGGTTGGCAAGCTTCTTGAAGCTGCTGCGAGGCTAAACTGTATTCACAGTGGCCTCTAGTGGTAGACTCCCAAAATAGCATGCTAAATGCAAACTTGGGCAGCTGGAGCAGTCTTCTCAAGTTGACCTACATTCCAGACTTTGAAGCTCAAAAGGCCTAGTTCAAATCTTAGCCTGATGAACAAGGAGACCAAAGTCCAGATGTCATGTGATTCCCCAAAGTGACACAAAGACCTCACTCTCCTGGATCCACAGTTTGCCCTGTGGTTTCAGAGGTCTCTAAAACCAGTGATTATTATTTTAGTGTGTTGAGTGTGTTTTCACGAGTTTATGTCAGAAGCCCACGAACTGTGGACTGGTGGCTATGGAGCCCCCATGGGACTGGACTAGGCCCTCCAGATACGGAAGACGATTGTTTGGCTCAAACCGTTTGGGGGGCACCCAGGCAGGGGATCGGGATCTGTCCCTGGTCTATGGGCAGGCTTCTGGAACCCGGTGCCTGTGGTATGACACCTTGCACAGCCTTGGTGCAGTGGGAAGGGGCCTGGACCTGCCTAGGCTCAGTGTACTGGGCTCTGCTAACTCCCTATGGAGACCTCGATTTGGGGGATGTGGGGATGCGGGGTGGCTTGGGAAGGAGGGCTGAAGGGTGGGAGGAGGGAGAAGGGAGGAGGGGGTGTCTGTGGATAGCATTGGAGTGAGTAGAAATTTTCTTAATAAAGAAAAATGGGGGAAAAAAAGCGGGGGAGCCCATAGAGGCCAGAAGAGAGTGTTAGATGCTCAGGAATTGAAGTTACAGGCTGTTGTGACTCACCATGTGGGTGCTGGGAGCTGAATCCTGGTCACCTGCTACAGAAGCAAACGCTCTCAACCGCTGAGCCACCTCTCCTACCCAGATAGGAATCTAATTTTCTTTTTCCCTGGAGGCAGGGATCTCACTACGTAGACCAGGCTAGTCTCAGGCCAACCACCAAAGGCAGGGATGCTGAATCACTAGTTTGGAAAAACACACAGAACCCAGTTTCTCCACGAGACCAAACCAGCCATATCTCCCTTGCTTTCCAGTTGCACTCTGTCCAGAGTGGCTGGGACGTCCTCTGTCCTGGCATTTACATCACAGGAGCCCCTTCTATGGAACGTGGCTCTGAGGGCACAGAGTGCTTCTTGGCAGGAAGCCCCAAGCTTGAACAGATGTGCTTTTGACTTCCTCCTCCACAGCCTGCGGTGTGGTGCGGTGCCAGAGGGGCCACAGGGAGACGCAGATTGGCTCTAAGATCTGGAGGTAGGAGCCATTTGCCAATTGTGGGAAAAGCTATTTTGACATATTCTGGAGACATAATCCAAAAATAAACGAAGCTGAGGACTTCCAGAGAGCTGAGTGGAAGAGGCTTCGCTGTCACGCCAGCCAGAGCCTGGGTCTGTGACTCCGGGAGCAGCTATTTCTGCCAGCGAGCCTCCACCTTCTCCTGATGGAGAATATTTTATTTGATTCACTCAGCAATAACCTCAAAGCATTATCCAGGTGCTGGGAAGACAGCATGGAATAAGAATGAGACCAGGCCTTGCTCTGAGATCAGAGCAGGGAGGGGCGAGGCTGTGAGGGCAGGCTCCCAGCGGACCAGCATGGAGAAGCTGGGGGTGGGATGCAGTGGTAGAGCACTTGCCCAGCAAGCAGGGGTCCTGGGTTCTACCCTGGAACTGGAATGGAATGGGCATGCGTGCACAGACAGACAGACAGACAGACAGACACACACACACACACACACACACACACACACACACACAGCTGAAGAGGTGCGGAGTGCTGTCAATGTCTATTATCAAAACCTGCCTTTAAAAAGTGTTCCCAGTACCAGATCCTGCTCTGAACAGCTGTTCTGCCATGAGCAGCCATGTGACTGCATCGTCCAGGACTGCCGTGAGTTCAAGGCTGGCCTCTGGTCCCAACTTTTAGAAAGCAGAGGAAGGAGGATCTGTTTGTCATTCCCGGCTAGAGAGGGAAGGACTGGGATGCGTGTGAACCCGTCACAAATAACACGGTCCGTACGACATGTTTCCAGGTCACTTCACAGCCACGCTAGGACCTCAGGGCCGCTCCCTTCACAGCCACTTGCTCATCCACACAGCAGGGCACTGTCCCCAGTGTTCATCTCGGCAGCCAAAGCTGCGATGCAGCGCTGCATTCAGCCTGGGCTTTTTCTCTCCAGACCACAAAAGGCAGAGGAGGTCCTCGAAAGCAGACCATGGATGGGGTCAAGGGCCTGCCTGCCCTGCGCTGTTGCAAAAGCTCCCTCTTCGGGTTCATGTTAGAGCAAACATGACCTCAGGCCTCAGAGTGTGGCATCTGGACCAGCAGTCACCATCTCCAGGGGACTGAGTGCTAATGTCCTGAGCCTGAGCTCAGACAGCCACCTTGCAACATGCCAGGTCACACACCTTACAGCATGGGTGCCTTCCTTTGGACATTCGTTTGAAGGCTTCTTCCACTGGCTTGTTTACTCCCAACTGCAAACCTTCTCTCCAGCTCTAGACTCTTCCCGCAAAGGCTGCCTCTTTCCTGTCCTTTGTCAAGCCCAGGAAGACACACTGCCACCTTCCTCACTCTCTACCTAAGTCATAAACTGGCCCTTAAAGTCCCTTCCTGCCACCTACAGTGGAAATGAGCCCCTGTACCCCGCTGTCACACCAATAGTCTAATGGCTCTTACGCTGACAGGGCGACAGCTAATGGACTAATTCAGCAGGATCCCTGTTAAGCAAGCTCCTGACAGGAGACAGGTGTCTGGACCTCAGGCTTCCTAGCAGTCACTAAAAACTGTGAGACGCTCAGCCTCCCTCTTTTGAGGCCCTGTGTTGTATGGAAACCGGCCTGTGCCAACCAGTGGCTGCCTTGGCATGTGTGTGGAGACCTTTCCAGAAACCAGGAACCACGCCCGGGCTGCTCTCTTGCCTTAACTTCACAGCAGCTAGGATGTTCCCATCATGCCCAGGGCCTGTGTGGACACAGGACAGTTTATAATTCTGGGAGGTGGCGGGTGGGTATCTTGTGCTTTGCTTTGGGGAGCAGCTCCAGGCCAGCCAGAAGACACACATGACTGAGTACGGGTCTGCACACCAAAGCCATTTTCAGGGCCAGTTGGCTTTCCCTTTTTCTTCATTACTCAGAGACTATTTTCTGCACTCAAATCCATGCAGATGAGACCTTACACATCCAATGCAGTGCATTAACCCTGGACAACTGGAAGACAGTAAAGTTGCACCTTTCCTGGACCTATATGGCTAACTTCTGTACAATGCAAGGTTTTTTCATTGCTGAGAGGAGAAGGAGCTTGAAGGTGAAGACTTGTGGAACACAACTCTGGTCACTTTTCAAAAAGTATGGCGATGACACACAGGCATGTGGCCCCTTAAGAGGCTCCCCCTGGAAGGAAGCAAAGCCACACAGTCCGCTGCCTCAGGCCCACAGCACCAGGGAGCTGAGTGTGTTCCTTAGCATATCCACCTTGACACACCAGGGGAAGAGGAAACTTACCAGAGGAACCAGATTCATCTGGCCTGTGGGCGTTTTCTTGGTTGTTAACTGATATAGGAGGGCACAGTCAACTGTGAGCAGTGCCATCCCTGGGCAGGTGGGCCTGGGTTATTTAAGGTAGCTGAGCCGGGCGGTGGTGGCGCACGCCTTTAATCCCAGCACTTGAGAGGCAGAGGCAGGCGGATCTCTGTGAGTTCAAGGCCAGCCCGGTCTACAGAGTGAGTTCCAGGACAGCCAGGGCTACACAAAGAAACCTTGACTCGAGGGAAGAAAAGAAAAAGGGGTAGCAGAGAAGCCAGGGAGGCAAGCCGGTAAGTAGCATCTGTCCGCGGTAGTAATTGTCTTGAGTTCCTCCTGCCCTGTCTTCCCTGGATGACGGGCTGTGACCTGGGATTGGAAGAGGAAATAGCCCTTCCCTTCCCCAGGCTGCTCCTGTCGTGCTCCATCACAGCAGGACAAGAGCCAACCAAAACACCTGCGGTTCCCGTCAGCTCATCCCCTCCCTCAGGACACTAGTAGACGTCACACGCGTCTTTCTCTCACACGCGTCTTTCTCTCGTTCTGTCTCTCAAGAAGCAGCTTGGGAAAGCTGGATGGAGACTCACAAACCCAGCAGTGTGAATCCGGAGACCAGAATGCCACAGCACTCCTCTCCACCACCAAGATTAAAATGGCCAAGAGTGTGTGTGCCTTTAGTGCCAGCACTTAGGGCTAAAGTGTTCTGAGTTCAAGACCAGCCTGGTCTATATAGTAAGTTAAGACCAGCTAGTGCTACACACTGACACCCTGTCTCAAAAAGGTGTGTGTGTGGGGGGGCCCACAGGGCAGGAATCTAGAAGAATACCAAGACCACAGCACTGATTCTGACCACCAATGGTACTTTATTCTGGAAATTTCTATGTATTACATAGGTATTAACATCCTTCCTCTCAGCCCTATACCCCCTGCACATCCAGAAAGATTAAAAAAAAAAAAAAAAAAAAAAAGATGTCATGTATAAAAACCTCTTACCTACTCTCTCGAAAGTCCTGAAAAGTGTGGCTGTGTGTGAGCGAGGCTCTTGAAGGCCTAGCCTTGTGCTCAGGACTGCCAGGCCTTCCCAGGGGGCTAACGGTCAGCGCTTTTGCTTCCTTTTCTGAGATCCATTTCTCAATCATTACACATTAGCATTCCCCACTTGACACCTCCTTAGCAACTTGATTGTTGGATGCATTTTTCATTTGGCAAAAATTCAATGTGGCTTTGCGTGGGATGTTTAGTGTCAGAAGCGGCAGTGTTGACGCTCAGGCTCTGCGGGAAAAGAGAGCTGTGTATAATCCTGGAAGAGCACACGTCGGAGGCTGAAAGAGGCTGTGCAGTTAACGCCTCATCACCACTGCCTGCTTTTCAAGTCTGTGACTGCTGGCCGGAATACAAATGCCCCCGAAGATGACCCCTCTGCTTCCTTTTGTTCCGAGGGTGTCAGAGTAGGTATGCATGACACTGATACAAGGCATGCTGTGTTCTCGGAAGATGGTTCTCTAGGACCATCTTAGAAGACCTGGGTGTGCCCGAGACAGCATCCCATCTACCCAGAAGGGTATGCCTTAAGGATCTTCACGTCATCCACGGGACGGTCCTGGGAGTTTGTTTCCACCATGCCCACTCGATTCACCATCCCTATGCCCTGGCACACTCGACCAAAGATGGTGTGTTTGCCGTCCAGCCACTGGGTGGGAGCGAGGGTCACAAAGAACTGGCTGCCATTGGTGTCTGGTCCTGCATTGGCCATTGCAAGAATCCCAGCCCCTGGGGGAGATGAGAAGAGAGAAGAACATGAACACTGACCCTCAGTCCAGCAGAGTGGCAACACTCTCAGTGGGTACAGAGAGTGCGCACGGGGGGGGGGGGGGGGGGGGACGGGGGACGGGGGGATGGGGGACGGGGACACGCCTCTGCCTCCACCTCTCTCCAGCTTTACCTGTGCCGCTCCTCACTAACCACTGGCCCACGTTCCTCATTCCTCTCAAGAGCCCAGCAAGGCCTTGCTTTGTGCTGAGGAAACGTCAGAGAGCCTTTATTTCATGACATTTAACAAGTGGGCAGAGTCCAGCACACGGACCAGCACTCAGAATTGCCAAGGACTCTCAAGAGGCGCTGTTTTCTTTCATCTGCCAGGGCACTTTGTGGCGCCATGGCGGGCAGCTGTCTGGCACCATGCCATGTGTCAGGCACACACCTTGAATCACAGCCAAGAAAGCAAGCTTTCAATGTGCATTCTCTCCTCTGCCCATCCAGCCAGGTCACACTTACCAGTGAACTTCAGGTCTGGGTGAAGTTCATCTTCAAACTGTTTGCCATAGATAGACGCGCCACCTCGACCTGTCCAATCAGAAGACAAGTGATGAGCTGGCCAGTCCCCAGTCTGCCTCAGAGGAAGAGCCTGAGGTCAAACAACTCTGCAGAGTACAGGGCTGTTTCAGGCAGTGCGCACCCCAGCCACAGCAGACACATCACCATGGTCCAGTCACTGGCTGCATGCAGGGAAGACAGTAACATTTGCTCATGAAATCACGGTTCACTGTCAACACACAGGACGCACAGCACAGCATCCAAAGGGCTGTGGCACCAGTGTCCAACCTCTACAGGAAACCTCCACTCACAACCCAACAGGGAGCACACTTCTGAATATTCCAGCAAGAGTGCCCAGGCCCCAAGCCCAGTGCCCACTGCAGACACTGTTAACAACACACCCTTCCCTGCTGCGCTTAGCTTCTGCCCACAAATCCTACCAGCCCACCACTCCAGGCACCTGCTGAACAAGGATCCAAGATGGCCGTTGTGTCCCTGAAGTGAAGAGATGGGAAGGGAAAGCTGTCAGCTTGGGGGACAGGGATAGTGTAAGTGACACAGGGGGACAGCATCACACAGGAAAAGTGCACGGAGGGGACAGTGACAGGTGACAAAAGGAAAACAAAGGTGACCTGCTAACAACACCGCCACCCAGTCCAGTATGTTAGGGGTGGTGCTGGGCACCTAACCTCGGGCGGGTTCCCCTCTTAGAGCAAAAGGGCATAATTGAAGCCTACACCTGTAATTCCTGTGTTCAGGAGACAGAGGCAGGAGGCTGGCGAGCTTAAGACTAACCTGACCTATAGTGTCTCAAAGAAAAGAAAGAAAGTCGGGCGTTCACCCAGGAAGACTTAACAGGAGGCAGGCTCTCACCGCTGCTAACAGACTACACGCCGGCCATGGGTCTGTCCATGTTGAGCAGCCACAGTTAGACAGCAGAGTGAATGAGCTCTGGCTCTGAGTCCACTTGCAGCAGAAACTAGGTGGAAAGCAGGGTCTGCCTTCCCCAGACATCTGCTGCTATAAAGGAGCATGCCACAGCGGATGGCCCCTGGGCACCACAGCTCCCACGCGTCTATTGGTTAGATTTTAGTTTGTTCATTTTTAGGACGGGGTCTCACAGTGTAGCTCTGGCTCGCCACCAGGGGCTTGTCAAGCTCAGTTTCTTTCTGTCACTGCAAATGCATGCATCCCTAAACCAAGCTTGCAATGTGCAGACAGACACGCAGACGAAATACCCATACTCATAAGATCAAATAAATCTAAACCAAGGGTGTGTGTGCACGGTGCAACCCTGCTAGCTCACTCACCTCACTTCCAGGCCCCCATCCCACTTCCTGAGATACCAGTCTAGGACACTTGGGTTTTGGAAAAGAGGGGTTGTGAACCCCGATGGTACTCTGAACCATGTATGCTGCAGTCCCTTGTGCCGTGTCACTGTTTCTTGGAAGCTCTCCTAACTCCAGGCTTACATTCGCTCTGTGCTCTGACCGGCCACTCTGCCTTCTAACTCCTGCCAGTGGATGCTGTGCAAATGGCGTCTGGATGATGTTTTAATTACATCGATTTGTTATGCGTGTGTGTGTGTGTGTGTGTGTGTGTGTGTGTGTGTGTGTGTGTGTGTGTGTGTACATGCCCACCATGGGACCCATGTGGAGATCAGAGGAGTCTGGTCACCTTGCCATCTCTCACTTGTTTAAGGGGATTCTGTGAGGCATGGTGATGTTTACACATGATCTGTGCTGGGTTTTTTTCTCTGTGTAGCTTTGCGCCCTTCCTGTACTAGCTTTGTAGACCAGGCTGGCCTCGAACTCACAGAGATCCACCTGCCTCTGCCTCCCAAGTGCTGGGATTAAAGGCGTGCACCACCACCACCCAGCATCTGTGCTGTTCTTAAAAAAGAAAGCTACCGGTTCAAAGGTTAAGAGCACTGGCTGCTCTTCCAGAGGTACTGAGTTCAATTCCCAGCAACCACATGGTGGCTCACAACCATCTATAATGAGATATGATGCCCTCTTCTGTCAGGCATATGTGCAGGCAGAACACTGTGCACATAATAAATAAATAAATCTTAAAAAAAAAAAAAAAGAAGAAAGAAAAGAAAGAAAGAAAGAAAGAAAAAAGAAAGCAAGCAAGTAAGCTACCAGCCGGGTGGTGGTGGCGCACGCCTTTGATCCCAGCACTCAGGGGGCAGAGGCAGGTGGATCTCTGTGAGTTCGAGGCAACAGAGCGAGTTCCAGGACAGCCAGGGCTACACAGAGAAACCCTGTCTTGAAAAATCAAAATAAAATAAAGCTACCCGGCCTCAGCCTTTGTGCCATCTTCCCTGAAACCCCCGGTCGCTGAGAGCGCAGAGGAGAGAGGAGCGAATGCCCGCTTAAGTGCAGGAGGAGAATGACAAAGCAGAGGCCCAGGTAAAAGAGCCTGTGCACCCACCGAGGCTGAGGAGCAGAGATGGGGGTGCTGGCCTGGTGCTGGTGGCAGAGGCAGCACACGCCTTTAATTCCAGTACCCAGAGGCAGAGGCAGAGGCAGAGGCAGACAGATCTCTGAGTTTGAGACCAGCCTGGTCTACAGAGTGAGTTCCAGAACAGCCAGGACTACACAGAGAAACTGTCTCGAAAAACAAAACCCCAAAAAGTAGGGATACTGAAGGCCAGGACACTGGTACGAGTTGAACAGTGTGCTACTGTGGGTAGTAAGTCTCAGTGGCTCTGGAACTTCACCATCTGCTCCGAGACCACCTGGGAGACTTTACAACCACAACAGCCTGGACCGATGGCATTCTCAACCACTTTTGGCCTCACCTGTGGCCAACTCTACCTCACGTGCAATAAATCACCTTTCTCGCTGCCTCAGCTGGAGAACAAACAAACAAGTAAATAAATAAAGCTATCTCCAAGACTCCTCAGCACCCCCCAAACCCTGGAGAGGAACAGACTGACGTCTAAGGCATGACACAAGAAGCGTGGGCTGACAACAGCCGTTACTGTGCTTGGTGTCACTTGTCCCCATCCTGCCCATGACAGGCAGCAGATTCGCATCCAAGCCAAAAGGAACCACATGGGCACCCAACACCTAGTCAGCTGACCAACAAAGCCTCCACCAGCCACTTCAGGGCACTGACCCTGGGCATCCCCAGCACTTCTTCCAACTTCCCCGGCCTCAAAGACAAGTTAAGTACAGGGCAGCTCCTCTGCGGCCGGCTGAGGCCCATGGCCCAGTTCTGTCTTACAACATAAACAAGGCAGCTAGGTCACACTCCAAGAAGGCAGCACTTGCTGTATAAACAGACGAGCTCTCTCCTCTGCATGCCTTTGCTCATCTTCCTTCAAAGGCAGCCGCAGCCCTCTTGAAGGTGTAAGACACAAGTTCAAGACCAAAGGCCAAAAGCCAAGAGTGGCATATAGAGAGATACAGTGAACTCAGGCCTGACAGCTGTGCTGGGGAGAGGACCAGTGAGGACATTGCTTTCCTCAGGACAGTTTACAATGCGGGAACCACACAGGCATAATGGCCACCATGTTGGTGACTTGGAGCCAAGGCTGAGCAGTCCAATGACAGGGCCACTTAGGAACAGCAGGGCAGAGGCCCTCTCATAGGAAGTCATGGAGGTGCACAGGAAGCCAGCACAGAAGCTACAGGGATGCTGAGCCCACCAACCAGGGACAGCGGGACAGTCACCACCTACAGTGGCCAGCAGTCACTTCTCCCCCACTTCTTCCTGTTACTGATGCTCCTTCTGAACTGCTGTCAGGTTCCCGCCACCATGTACCCAAGGCCACACCTGTGGAAGCCCACAGCTACAACCTTCCTACCTCAGTTTCCCCTTCCTGTCTGCATATCATCAGTATCTCCGATCTTAAAATCAGAGCAAAACCCCAGCCTCACAGTCCCTCTATGTCCCAGGTCCCTGTCCTTCACAGGGACAGCTGCTTTTTCTCCTTACTCGGATCTGGGGTCTGGGAGTTAGGGGGCACCACCCTCATTCTGTCCACCATACTCATCACACAGCCCCACTGAGCTCTCAGGCCTCCCTGGGTCCCCAGCAGCCTCTCACAGTTGGTGTCCCCCCTCCCTGGCAGCTCCTTCTCCTCTGGTGCCTTCTTTCTCAGGGGACAGGCCCCTCTGGTTCTCTCCCCGAGTCAATCTCTGAACACCTAACTGCCTGGGTGTCTGCTTTCCAGGGATCAAACTAACGCAGTTGTTTCCACCCTGGTCCAAACTACAACTATCTCCGCTCTGCCAGCCAGGGCCGCCAGCTCTGCATTCCAGCCCAGCTCCCTCTTCGCAGGCAGCCGAAGGACACCCCCCCCCCCCCCCACCCCTGCTTGAAATCCTCCATGTGCATTCCACCGCACCCCACCCCAGAGGACACACTGTGGTCACTGTCCTCTCCCTGCCTTGCTGTGGTGAGCACCCTGCTTGAGGCCTCTGCCCGATGTCCCTTTGCAGTGCCTGACTCTGGCACTCAGCTCACGCCACCTACCAGCCTCTCCTATGTGCACCAGCCCAGCAGCTTTCAAGAGGGGCTAGTTGTGGCCCTGGGGACACTGGGTAATGTCAGGGACATTTCTGGTCCTCAGAACTGAAGGGTCTACTATCTAGTGGGTAGATGCCAGCCCAGGCCGGCTGCTAAACATCCCTCAGTGCCAGCCTAGCTCACATCAGAGCTGTCTAGCCTCAGCTGATAACGCCAAGGCGCAGGCAGACACTCTGCTCTCTCCCCTACAGCCACTGTTTTCAAGTCACTTGTCCTGACCTGCCATTCCATCGAAACGGCTCACCTTCCACCTTCTCATAAGAGCTTCTCCCTGCTGGACTGCAGCCCACAGCAGCTGGGCCGCACGAGTCCAGCGGGCACCCATGAAATGCTAAGTGAATTAGCCAAGGTAAATCCTCTTTCGCACTGTTTCCGTGCCATGCCTTTGCCAACCACTTCACCAGCGCGAGCTCACATCGCTCCACAATAACCCCAGGAGGAATGGACAGCCATGCTCCTCACCTCCTGACAGGAGCTCTGCAAAGTCACCTGCATGTACATATGGGACACGTGGCTGTGAGGCAGGACTCCGGCCTAACACACTGAGCCCCACATCCCTGCCTGGCACCTGGATGTGACCCGACCTCGCCAGCCGGGCTCAGCTTCTCCGTTATTTTCCTTCTTGCTCCAGTCACAAGGCACCCCGTGCCAAATTCAATCTGATCATGCTGGATCAAAGCAGCACCCTTGGTTGGTGGGATCTGCATTAATGGCCCCATCTTACCCTGACCCCATGCCTTTTGCCATAGGTGATCAATCTGCCCAAACTGCTCCTCTCCTGTTCTCTACACGTGCAGGTCAGAGACATGTGACTCAGAAGGCCTCAGTCATCCAACTCCAGTCTCAAGAGTGAACAGTGGGCTGGGTTCCGTCACAGGACCAGCGAAGCAAGTAAGCCCCCGACTCCCAGGACGCCAGGCTCTCCTCCGTGCTTCTCTGCAATAGTACCAAAGTGCTTTGCCCTTGGCTTCCCAAGAGGCCTACGATTCCTTCAAGGCTCGTCCACAAGGCTTCCTCTCCAATCCTGCTCCATGGGACCAGTCCCTCACTATAAATTATCCAGCTTGCCTCACAATCAAACCATAGAATGCCAGCACGAAGTTGCACACTCATGATGTCACCACTTTTCTGTTTCTTAAAATGACAGCTTGTTTCCTGTGGAGCTGGGAGCTCCATGAGGAAAGACACTGCCTCGGCTTCTGTGCTTTCCGCTCCTCACAGGCCATGGAATGGTGCAGGATACCCAGCAGACTCTTAGCAAATATTCGCTAAATGAGTAAAATTGACAATAGCTTTCCGTTCCACAAGACAAATTTCAGGTGTCCTGGGGCCACCAAGAAGAGAGATGACATCAGAGGGAGGCTGCCTGCAGGATAACCCGTGCAATTAATTACCCAAGGCCAAGGTCGAGAGCAGAGCAAGAGCCTCACAGACAAGCTCGGCAGCGTCTTGGGACCTAACTGGAGGTGAGGGAATCAGGGGAGCAGAAACGGGTGAAAGGCTCACAGAGAGCCGAGGAAAGGGTTGATGTGGTCATCTCAGTGTGGGCACTGTAAGGTGTGTGTGTGGTGGCGGGGTGGCTCAGAGTGAACCGCAGGAAGTCAGGGAAGGAAGGCTTCTGAGGAGCCAGGCTGCATGCAGCGGGAATGGAGAAGGAACACCCGACCTGCTGAGAACCTACAATGTTACCTGCTGTCTACCTGCGACAGTTAGCAAAAATGTCTCTTCGTCAGCTGGCAGGCAGGACCTGGTGCCTAGGAGGACTGCCTCCTGCTTGCTTCTCCCACAGACCCGCCGGCAGGCTGCGCAAACATTTGTTATCCTTGAGCCTGCGGCATTATTGGAAATCTTTGGAGTGCTTCAATTTCATTAAAGGTACCTCATGGAAGTGTGACATTAGAAAAGACAGCAGAGGGAGTACAGAGGCCCAGGCACGCTGTGCCAACAGTTCATTTCTGAGGCCACTGCCCGCTCAGTGAGCACGGGCTCTGGGCACACTGGTGTTTCAGATTAACAGTCAATTCATTATAGCCATGAAAGGGTGGGAAGTGGGGCACGGTGGCGCACGCCTTTAATCCCAGCACTCGGGAGGAAGAGCAGGTGGATCTCTGTGAGTTCGAGGCCAGCCTGGTCTACAGAGTGAGTTCCAGGACAGCCAGGAACATACAGTGAGACCATGTTTGAAAAATAAAAAACGAAAAAGGAGAGAAGTCAGGAAGGACGGACACAAATGTCCGCATTAGCCCTGCCTCGCCTCAATACCCAGTGAGGAACAGAACACGAAGATTTTTCAAGAGCGAAACTAAAGGGCAACCAACAGCCTGGTGTGGCTCCAACCCCAGCAATCTAGAGCAGAGGGGGGAATCTGTGAGTTCCAGGCCAGCCAGGACTACAGAGTGAGACCGTTAAATCAGAGAAACAAGTATCTTTACATTCTGAAGAAATGGCCAAGGAAAGAAAGACTCTTCTCCCTGCTCGGCCTGGAACACTGAGAGCTTAGCCAGGCCCTGAGAAGTGCCACAGGCTGCAACTGAAAAGCCAACAGAGGGTGCCAGGAACAGCCCGAGGGCAGAAGCCCTGACACAAAACAGGCGGGGCAGGACTGGCTACCTTCCAGGGTCACACTTGGGGTGAGGACAGAGGAAATCTGGGACTGAATTTACTGGAACCTGAGAAGACCAAACAGAGCCTAGCCTACCCACATGGAAGCCCCAGTTCCTCTTTAGGATGGGATGCTGTGGAGAGCCAGCAAGCTCAAATTTGCAGTGGGGCAGACACACGGCCCCACATAAACTCAGAAACGTACCAGGAATCTGCTTACACTGTCCCTGAACAAAAACACCTGTCTGACACCAGCATCAACAGAAATGCGTGGGCAGGATGGGACAGACCCCAGCCAATGCAAGGACAACAGGGACGAAGGAATCCCTCTGAGGCCCTCGGGACATGAAGGGCCCTGCAGACCCCAGTGAGACCCCAGAGAGCCAGAGGCTCAGTCGAAGATAATGAACAGTGAGGGGAAGACACAGCTGGGCTGAGGACACAGACCGGGACCCGAATGACACAGCTACTGAGCAGTGAAGACGTCTAGAAGAGACGCAGCTGACCACTGAGTGGGACAGAGGGGAGGCCGAGAGGGTTTCAGCGAAAGCAGGGAAAAGGGGAAACCCGCAGGAAATGCGACAGAAGAAAAAGGGCACGACACAGCAGCCCCTGGAACACAGCACGCAAGGCCAGGAACGCTCCAGCAGGCTGCTCCGTCCCTGATTCGGAGAGCACATCTGGCCTTGGATTTCCCTAGGTGCATTCAAACCAGAAGGCTACAACCAGACTAACAGATCTGAGGGGATGAATGTAGCTCCACTATAACACTATCCCTGCTCAAGGCTTTTTTTTATGAACAAAGGCAAGAGGCAGAGTCTGAACCAGGACCAAACCCAAAACAGAAGACCCTCAGTCCTTGCAAAAAAAAAAAAGAGAGAGACGAAACCCTGGCCAGACAGAGATAGCTCAAGCCTGCCGACCTGAGTTCAGTCCAAACAACTGCTGTGGTGAAATCAATCTGTAATCCCAACACTCTCATAGCAAGATGGGATGCAAAGAAGGCTGTGCAGCAGAAATGAGAGAGAACTGCCCAAGGGAAAAGATGAGATGAGATCAGCTCTAGAAAAGTCTCCTGACCCCAACACATACACACACATACACACACACACACACACACACACACACACACACACACACATTGAAAAAAGAAACACTGCCCCCAGTCCTTGTTAAAATAATGGAGCGGCTGAGTACCAAATCCACCAAAATGCAGTCCCCACAGGTTTGTTTTGGATGTAAAAGAAAAAACAAAACCAACAATAAAAATTAGGATGTGATGGGCTGGAGAGATGGCTCAGAGGTTAAGAGCACTGACTGCTCTTCCAGAGGTCCTGAGTTCAATTCCCAGCAACCACATGGTGGCTCACAACCATCTGTAATAAGATCTGGTGCCCTCTTCTGGCCATGCAGAAACAGCACTGTATACATAATAATCTTAAAAAAAGAAAAAGAAAAAAAGAAAAAAAAATTAGGGGGTGAGGCTCAGTGGTTAGTGGTTAAGAACACCTCCACTCTTCCAGAGGGCCTGGATAAGTTTTCAGTACCTCCATCAGGTGGCTCACAACTGCCTATAACTCCAGTTCCAGGGGATCTGACACACCCTTCTGGCCTCTGTGGGCACTGTATTCACACGGTGCGCGCACACACACACACACACACACACACACACACACACACATGCTCAGAGACACACACATATACATTTAAAAAAATAATCTTTGGGGCTGGAGAAATGGCTCAGCCATTAAGAGCACTGGCTGCTCTTCCAGAGGACCTGGGTTCTATTCCCAGCACCCACATGGCAGCTTACAACCATCTGGAACTCCAGTTGCAGGGGACTTTGGCCTTCATGAACAGCAACCAGGCACCTGATGCAGAGAAATACATGCAGGCAACACTCATACACATAAAATAATAACTTTTAAAAATTACCATAAATAGGGTTGGGGATTTAGCTCAGTGGTAGAGCACTTGTTAATTATGAAAGCTGGCCTTAGCTTCGGCTCTTTTCCAACTAGTTCTCATAACTTAAATTAACCTGTATTTTTTTAATCTACCTTCTGCTAAGTGGCTCGTTACCTCACCTCCATACTGACCATCCTGCTTCCTCTGCGTCTGGCTAGTGACTGCCTTTCTTCTTCCCAGAGTTCCCTCTCTGCCTGGAAGTCCCGCCTATACTCTCCTGCCTAGCTATTGGCTGTTCAGCTTTTTATTATACCAACCATAGCAACACATCTTCATACAGTGTACAAATATCCCACAACAGCCCCTTAGAGAAAATGGTGATGCACACTCCAGAGAGACACCAGATGTTGGCCTGTGACGTCCATATGCATGCACATACCAACCTCACCCACCACACACACACAAAGAGTCATATAAGTACCTAGAACTCCCAGTTCCTATCTCCCTGCCAGATGTCCCCTTAGCCCCACATTCATTTCCAACCACTGGCTTCATATTATCCTTAAGGATTCTGAAGTATTTCCACCAGACTCTTCACAAAGATCAAGCTGTGACTTCCCGTTGCACACCGGCCCTCCACACTCAGCCCCCCTTTCACTGTGGGTCAAAGGCCTCAGATGCGCTCTCACACCATCTCTTCAGTCTGCCAGGAAATCGTCAATAAAGATAACTTGTCAGGCTGGGGACACAGCTCAGAAGGTAGAGTGCCCTGGGATCACCAGGGCCTGGGGCACACGCCTGTACTCTCACCCAGGAGCAGGGAACGTCTCACCACTTTTTCATGAGTACTCTACCATGTACTTCTTGCCTAGATGGGGATCTCGGCCTGCATTCTAAAGACAGGGCTTCTCGGGCTAGAGAGAGGGCTCAGAGGTTAAGAGCACCAACTGTTCTCCCAGAGGTCCTGAGTTCAATTCCCAGCACCCACAAGGTAGCTCACAACCATCTGTAATGAGATCTGGCGCCCTCTTCTATTCTATATACATAATAAATAAATAAAATTTTAAAAAAGGTTTTAAAAAAAAAAAAAAGAAGACAGGGTGTCTCTGCATAAGAGCCCTGTCTGTTCTGGAACTTTGTAATCCAGGCTGGCCTCGAACTGAGAGATATGCCTGACTGCCTCCCAAGTGCTGGGATTAAAGGTGTGCACTATCACGAGCGGCCCAGGCCTGAGCCCTTCCATCTCATCTCCAAGCAGCAGCCAGTGACCTCTGAACACACAGGCCGGATCCTGCCACTTTGCTCACAGCACAGCAATGCCCGTGACCCTCCTCAGGAGGCCCAGTCTACTCTTCCTTCTGCAAGGTCTACACAGGCTCTGCCTCAGGCCCCCTGGGCTCCGCCCCATGTCAAGGCTCCAGCAGCATCCCATGGAGGCCTTTTCTAGTTTTTCTGAAACTGGATCCTCAAACCCTCCCCCTGCTTTTTTGAGAGCAAGCGTTTGTCTCTTTGCTCATAGCTGCATCCCTAGAGCTTAGAGTCGCTGACACAAAGCAGGTGCTCAACATCTGTCAGACGAACGAGTTAATAAAGGAACTCAAAACTTTATTTTCCAAGACCTGGGACGGTCTTCTTTCACTTCTGACTGATCCAATTGCCCATCACTAGCATGCTTGGGAGTGAAGCTTACTCTCCAGCAAGTTACACGCGACTCTGAGGAAGGCAGGAGCCATCAGCGGAATCAATGAACCAGAGCCAGGGTGTGCCTTAATCCAGCATGTGGGAGGTGGAAGCAGGAGGCCAGGAGGACAACCTGGGCGACCTTGATACCCTAGCTGAGAGAGATGGTGGGGGGCTAGCTACCAATGTGGCTCAGTTGGCAGCTTTTTTTGTGGGGGTGTTGTTACTGATGCAGCTCAACAGGCAGAGTGCTTTTTCGGGGTGGGGTGGGGTGGGGGGAGGGGTCTGCTACCCATGCAGCTAGCTCAGCTGGCAGAGCGCTTGCCCAGTGTACCGGAAGCCCTGGGTTCAGTCCCTAGCACTACCAAAGCTGACTGAGTGTGGCAGCCCACAGAAATCCCAGCACTGAGGAAATAAAGGCAGGAAGACCAGAGGATTAGGTCGTTCTCAGTGAGTAGGAGGCTAGCCTGAGCTATGAGGCTCTGTCTCAAAAGAAAAACAAACCAGACCCAGCCAACGGAAAGGCCAGCTGTGGCTGCCTTACGACCCAGCTGTCACGGAGTGAGACTTCAAACATGTATAATGGCCTAACCGTACCTGTCCCTGTCGGGTCACCGCCTTGGATCATGAAGTCCTTGATGATCCTGTGGAATTTGGTGCCATTGTAGTAGCCCCGCCGAGCCAGCTCTGCGAAGTTCTTGCAGGTCTTCGGGGCATGCTTCCAGTACAGCTCCAATACAATGATACCCATGCTGCAGTTGGGACAGACAAGACCGCAGTCAGCGAGGTCACAGCAAGCAGCAGCCTTGTGAGGCATCAAACTGTGACCAGGGTTCACGCTCAGAAGAAACAACCCATAAAGCAACAAGGCTGCAGCCAATCACCCGAGTGTGACACACAGGACGGCTTCTGGCATGTTCTAAGCAAAACAACCATAGACAAGCCAAGATTCTGAGCGCATATACTGATGCTCCAAAACCAACCCTAAACAAAGAGAAGGGCCTCACATGTCACCTCTAGATTTAATAAAAGGATAATTAAAGTGTGAGGATTTTATAGACATTTGCATGGGGGGGGGGGGTAGTGACTGGCCAGATAAGAGGCAGGATATTCAAGAAATACCTTTTCTAACTTTTATGGGTTTTTTGATCATGTAACTATATCACCTATTAAAACCAAACTTGAATAGAAAAATAAAAGCAGTTTGTTAAAAAGAAGGTCAAACAGGGCTGGAGATGGCTCAGCTGCTAAGAGCACGTACCGCTCTTACAGGGGGCCGGCTTCAGTTCCTAACTCAATCAGGAGGCTCCCAACAACCTGTACCTCCAGCTCCAGGGATCTGCCGCTGCGGGCACTTACACTCATGTGCACATCCACACACATAAAATCTAAAGAGAGAGTGTGTAAAACAAATACCAAGGCTGGCTATTGCACACGTCTGTACACACCCAGTGCGAGTGTTTATTCTCTCCCCCGGTACCTCTAAGGATGAACAGGCAGGAGACGAGGCAGGGGTTCACACTACATGCCCTCACCCACTGAGCTCTAGACACCTGAGGACTGAGCTGAGTCTGCATGGCCCAGACGCAGAGGGCCGGCCCAGCAGTGTGAGTGAGCACTCCAGTAGAGGCTGGCAGTGGTGGTGCACACCACCTTCTTAATCCCAGCACTCGGGGGGGGGGGGGGGGGAGACCGGCAGATCTGAGTTCGAGGCCAGCCTGGGCTCCAGAGTGAGTTCCAGGAGAGCCATGGCCACACAGGGAAACTGTCTCAGAAAACCATAATAAATAGACATGTAGAATGTACTAGAAAGTCACCTTCCTGGCAGCCTCCTGCCTGCAATTTCTCCTTCTGGTGACCACAGCCAACCCAGGCTTAGTCAGGCCCTGAGAGCCAACATCTGAGGTGTTCTTCCCCTGCGAGCTTACATTCTGGCGTGGTTTTTTTTCCTTCCTATTTTGTGTATTAATTACTGTTCTTAATTACACTATTTATTCTGTGGAGGTATGGAGGTCAGAGGAGGACTTTCAGGAGTCAGTCCTCTCCCTCCACCTCACGAGTTCGAGGGATATCCTCCTCAGGCTTGGTGACAAACGCTTGTATCCACTGAGCCATCTTACCAGCCCTAGTAGGTGTTTCTTAAATATATAAATGACACAAAATGGCAGGCATGAAGTACTTACATAATGACTGTGTCCCTGAGCAATTTCACCTTCTAAATATCTGTTCTCTAAGAAAAGCTAGAGTTGCCTGAGAGTCTATGTGTACAAATACGACCCGACCCACAGATGCAGCATCCGCCACAGTAAGAAAACTAGGAGTAAAGCCGGGAGGTGGTGGCGCACGCCTTTAATCCCGGTGTGCTCGGGAGGCAGAGGCAGGAGGATCTCTACTGAGTTCGAGGCCAGCCTGGGGTACAGAGCAAGATCCAAGACAGCCAAGGCTACTTTGAGAAACCCTGTCTCAAAAAAAAAAAAGAAGGAAGGAAGGGAGGAGGGAGGGAGGGAAGGAGGGAGAGGGAGGGAGGGAGGGAGGGAGGGAGGGAAGGAAGGAAGGAAGGAGGAAAAGAAAGGTAGAAGCAACTTATACTCTTGAAAAGGGAGATAACACAGGAACTACCATACCACAGGGCAGCTACATGCTGTTGAGTCAACTCTGTTGAGAGATAAAACATACATCATACGAAAGAAATCTGGACCGCCATCAACAAGCTGTTAATAGTGGTTCCCGGGAGGGAATCGGTTTTCGTGGCCTACCCGGCGTCTTTTACACTACCTGGAGTTAACTTTCAATGTATTGTGTCACTAAAACCACTACTGATGCTGGGCAGTGGTGACGCACACCTTTAGTCCCAGCACTTGGGAGGCAGAGGCAGGCAGATCTCTGTGAGTTCAAGGCCAGCCTGGTCTACAGAGTGAGTTCCAGGATAGCCAGGGCTGTTACACAGAGAAACACTGTCTCAAAAAACAAAACAAAAAACTACTGACTCTTCCAAGTTGTCCTCTGACCTCCAAATGTGTGCCATAGTGTGCACATACACCCACATACACATATAAAGTGAAAGAAATGTAATTCTTTTAAATACTGAGAGGATTGAATCAATTACAAGCTGGGACTTAAAAGTAGGAGGATTTGTCATATCATGTGATTTGAAGACAGAGCTGGAGCAAGGAAGGACCGTATGAGCCAGTACAGAAGGGACTGAGACTTCAGCTCTGGCTGAAATCAGCAAGGGCAGAGGCTGCGGCTGGCCCCAGGCTGCTCATGTAAGAACCCAGTAAGCAAGGGCCAGGGAAGAAAATCATTGTGTGCCTCACTAGAAAGTTTGAACTGTATGTTATCAAGAAACAAGAGGCTATTTAAATCTTTGAACAGACAGAATCTCTGGCCTTGCTCTGGAAAGATGTCTTCGAACAAGGAAGGAATGGAGTTAAAGGCAACAGGCAGGCTACCAGGCTCCAAGCAAGGCTCTCTCCGCTCACCATGAAACTCAGGTTACAGGTAAATCTGTAAAATGTGGCATCTCCCTGGTTAAAGCCGGTGTGTGTGTGTGTAATAATGCCTTCACGATAGGAGCTGCTAGCAAGATTTAAATGAATGCAATCCCACACACCACAGGCATGGCACTGGTAGAAGGTGGTTAGATCACTTTTCCTTTTTAAAGCCATGGTCTCAGGTAGCTCAGGTTAGCCTTGAACTCAATATACAGCCAAGAATGACCTGGAACTTCTCTTTCTGCCTCACTATGGAGCTCTGGCTGGCCTGGAACTTGCTATACTGACCAGGCAGGCCTTGAACTGTAGTTCTACCTCCTAGGTGCTGGGATTAAAGGCATGCCTCACAACCCTGGGGAATGTATATCTTTTGCCTGTGGTGCTGGAGTTTCAACTCAGGACCTAGATGCTAGCTAGGTAATCATTCTACCCATCCCCAACCCAGACTAGAACTTCTGAACCTCCTGCTTCCACCTCCAGAGAGGCAGGATCTTAGACATGTGCCAACCACACCACATGCGCGGTGCTCAGCACTCTACCAACTGAGCCATACCCCCAAGCACAAAGAAAGATCACTCTTGGTGGGGAAAATTCGCCTTTCTCTACTTTCAAAGCAATTCGTTCACACAGCCCTACTACTTTTCCCGTAGTGTTCACACGTCCGTCTCCTCCACCACAATGCACTGTTTTATCTAGTTCCGTGCCCTCAAAAGTTCAGGTCCTACGTGCATGGCCGGTGGGCTCAACACACACTTGTTGAGAATAAGTGAATGAATGGATGGATGGATGGATGGAGATGGATGCAGATAAATGGACCAATGAACCGGGTGGGAAAAGGACAGCAGACAGAGGTCGCCGAGGTCTCCCGCGAGGCCGGAGGGGCTCCCCTGAGGTCCCTTCAGAACTCACGGGTACTCCCGGCCGCAGCACCGTGCCGTCCACGTGCGAGCCAGCCGGCCTCTCTGAGCCTGGCCGCTGCGGCACCAACCCACGTCTCCTTGGCCAGTCCAGCCCCCAACCCTCACCTAGTCTCCAGGTAGACGTTGGGCGGCTGCCAGGTATCAGGGGGAATCGCCGCCATGCTGAGCGAAAGTAGCCCCTAGCTAGCAACGCTCCTTCCGGCGGAGTTCCCTAGGAACCCGTCCCGGGACGGCACACTTCCGGTTCCCGCCGATCAGCAGGTATTGGTGATAGGGTTTAGGGAGCTGGGGAAAGGAAGACGAAGGATCTTTTTCGAGGCTGGGGAAGGGGTTGCAAGACGAGATACCCAGCGCGAGGACCCGGACTAGTGCAAAGTCCTTCAGCGGCGATTCGCGCCATGCTCCGGAACGGTGATTGGTCTGTTTAGGCACGGAAGGCGGGAACAACTGTCTTCATTCTGATTGGAGGGATGGCCAAACATTGAAGAATTTTTTTTTTTTAGTTCCCTGACTTGGATGGTTCAGAAACTAGCTTTACTACTTACTACGTAGCCCTGGCTGTCCTGGAACTCAGTATGTAGACCAGGCTGGTCTCGAACTCACCGCCTGTGCCTCCCGAGTGCAGGGATTTAAGGTGTGCACCACCACATCCAGCGCATAATTTTCTTATTCCATCTATTCACAAAGCAATCCTGTGAATAACAGTATAACTGTTTTTCAGGTGTGAAAACAGTCTCTGCAGTTAAGTGCCACGCGGCAAATCTGATCCTCCTGACTCCAAAAGCAAGGACCGAGTGAAAAAAGGAAAAGTTCCGGAAAGACGATTACAAGGCCCTGTGGTGCGGCCCTTAATCCGAGCACTCAGGAGGCAGAGGCAGGCAGACCTCTCTGAGTTCGAGGCCAGCCTGGTCTACAGAGCGAGATCCAGGGCAGCCAGGAATACACAGAGAAACCCTGTCTCAAAAAATAAAAAGAAAAAGAAAAAAAGAAAAGAAAGAAAGAAAACTAGCTTTCGATAGGTTGACACCCCAAAGTTGTTCAGGGTGACAGGAGACACAAAGAGTCGAGAATGCAGCACAGAGGGAGGACAAGATAGAGGTGGGGTGAATAAACTAGTATTGTTGGGGCTGGAGATGTAGGCCAGTTGGGCTTGCCTAACAGGGCTCAGTGGGTAAAGTGCCTCCTGCCCAAGTACCTGAGTTTAGGTCCCCAGCACCCATGTCAATGGCAGGCAGGTATGCACCTGTGACCTCAGCACTGGGGAAACATAGACTCAAGAACCCATGGAGCTGGCTGGTCATCCAGTCTATCCCAAACAGCTTGCTCCAAGTTCAGTGAGCCACAAGGGAAATGTATGTTTTATATTAAACATCCCATAATTAACAACAAAGAAGTAGGGAAATATTTACACTGTTTTTTCAGTTCTAAGATGCATCCTCCCTCCCACCCACCCACTTCCTGCGCAGCAAAGCAAAAACAGCAAATGTAAACCCTAACCTTCAGTTCCCAAGAAAACTGAGCAAAAGATATTACAGAAAAGAAATCTGAACCTTTAATGCAGCAGACTTATAAGCCCAACAGAGCTGGGGGTAAGAGCTCATGAGGAACCCCCACCCATCAAAGGCTAGATAAATAAAAGTAACTTTTAATTTTCTATTTATTTTGTGTGTGTATGTGTGCGTGGGTGTGTGTATGTGCACCATGGGCACACGTGAGCCCACAGAGACCAGAAGAGCGTGCCTGATCCCTTAGAATTGAAGTTACATGCAGTTTTGAGGTGGAATTTGGGTGCTAGGAACAGAAACTGCACCTTCCGCAAAAGCAGTGCTTTTAACACCTGAGCCATCTCACCATCCCCCCCAAGAATGACATGTTTTCATGATTAAGGGAAATAATTAAAAAAACAGTCTTTTGGGCTGGAGAGATAGCTCAGAGGGTAAAGGCAACTGGGCCAAGCCTAATTACCCGAGTTCAATCAGGGATCTACACAACGGAAGAAAAGAACTAACACCCGTAAGGTACACACACACAAAGGCAGGGGCTATAGCTCAGTGGTAGAGCGCTTGCCCAGCGTGTTAGAAGCTCACACTGAAACATCAAAGCAGCTGGCTTCCACAGCCTGATATCATAAGTGCTTTTTATCTTTTTTACTTTTTTATAAGTTTTTGAAAGTGTTTTGAAACATTTTTAAAGTTTTGGCATTTTCAATGTGTTCTACAACTGAGTTATATTAAGGCAAGCCACGTTGACTTAAAAATCCAGTGCTGGGTCAGGCCCTCAGCTCAGCCCCATACTGCCACAGTCCTTTCTGACCCACATTTTGTCCCGTGCACTGAGTGAACCGACCTGTCAGCCTTCCGTGTGTTTGTGAGGTTGGATGAGCTGCTGGTGAGCCTTAGTTACTCCTCCTGCGTCAGTAGGCCTTCAGGGAGCTTTTCCCCAGAGGTTTTGGGGTCATGAGGGCAGGCTACCCTGTAGACATTCTTGTCTCTTCCTCTGTCTCTGGAGCCTCCTTCCCTCATTCCCTTCTTCTGCCTCCTCCTGGGCACGGCTTATCTTAGGCTGCCTTTCAGCTCCTCTCCCTCGGGAAACACGTAACAGCCTCCTGTGCTTAGATACGTCTGTCTTTCTAAGTGCCTCTCTTTTTCCCTTAATCCTCATGGCTTAAGCCATTAAAAATATCTTTATAAAAATCTCCAACTCTGTTTTAAATTAGTTAGGCCTGAAAATCTCTGCTGTATCTACGTCATGAATCCTGGAGTTTGGCTGAGTCAAAATCTCTAAAAGGTTAGTGGACCAATTTGGGCAGTTGAAGGTGACATTGTCAATCTATGTCTCTGTCACTTTCACCAATGACATCTTGGGGGCTCATTCCTGGCGCCATCTGAAGCATTGTGGGTAAGTGTCCCTGAGCGTTGCTTGGCTGGATTGCCTTGCTATACAAGACTTACATGTTACCTTGGTTCCTTTGTTGTTGTTTTGGAGGTGTTTGTTTGTTTTGTTTTTGAGAAATGGGTTTCTATGTGTAGCCCTGGCTATCCTGGAACTCGCTCTGTAGACCAGGCTGGCCTCGAACTCAGAGATTCACCTGCCTTTGCTCCCTGAGTGCTGAGATGTTCGCTTAACCACTGAGCCATCTCTCCAGCCCCAAAAATCTTTTCTTTTCTTTTTTCTTTTTTTTTTTTTTTTTTTTGGTTTTTTGAGACAGGGTTTCTCTGTATAGCTTTGTGCCTTTCCTGGATCTCGCTCCCTAGACCAGGCTGGCCTCGAACTCACAGAGATCAGCCTGCCTCTGCCTCCTGAGTGCTGGGATTAAAGGCATGCACTGCCGCTGCCAACACCGCCGCCGCCGCCGCCGCCGCCACCGCCACCACCACCAACAACAACCACCCGGCTTCCTGACACTAAATTCTTAAAGGTGCTCTCAGTTCTCTGCCAGCCTTTGGTCTAAGGATGCTGCTGCTCTGGCCTGCACTGTTTTGGGAAGCTCATACCCTTAGGGGAAGGGACCTTTCCTCTTCAATGCAGCTCCAAGTAGTGGGAACTCTGCTGGCCTCCTCCTCAGGATGCTCATTAGGTGATGTTCTGAAGAAGGGGCTTATAGAACTTCCAAGGCCAAGATAGATGAATTTAGGCTCCATATGTTCTTCTTTTTATAAGAGGTTAAAGCCCTAGTTACTACATTATAAACATGGCTCTGGCTTTGCAATGTCTTCTGACCCCGGAAGAGAACACCTCCAGGGATGCTTGCAGACCTGAATAACAGCCTGAGCCTTGGTGACCAGCTGGGCTAACACTTGACAATGGATGGCCTGCATTAGCACCGGACAGGCAGATGATGCCTGGTCCAGTCATCTCCATTTTTATCCCCTACCCCTCACCATTCTAGACACATGTACAAGCATGGGAAGGTAGTCCAGCTCACTATTAATTAAAAGAGTAAAAAGTTTTGGCCTAAAGTGACATTGTGGAAGTCATTTTCATCTAGAAGGCATCTCCTCCACTGCTATTTATTATGTGGAGGCGGAGGGAGGCAGGAGGCCGGCGAGTGCAGAGGGAGGCCTGACGGCCCTGAGTCTTCAGCTCCTTTCTCTGGTTTACCCTGCTTCACTAGCCCAGGTTTTTGTCTGCAGGTCCCGTGTAGAA
Source organism: Onychomys torridus (assembly GCF_903995425.1). Classification (NCBI taxonomy): domain Eukaryota; kingdom Metazoa; phylum Chordata; class Mammalia; order Rodentia; family Cricetidae; genus Onychomys; species Onychomys torridus. The sequence goes on along the minus strand of NC_050460.1, from coordinate 62,855,413 downwards.
ATCAGTTAAACGCTGACATAGGGGCTGGAGAGATGGCTCAGCTGTTAAGAGCTCCTGGACGCTGCTCTTCCAAAGGATTTGAGTTCCCAGAACCAACATCATTCTGCTCACAACTGTCTGTAATCCAGTTGCAGGGGATCCCGGGCCTCTGGCCTCTGAGGGTGGGCACATGCACTCCATGCACATACCTACACGGAGACACACACGCACATAAATGAGTAAAAATACATCTTTTTTTTTAAAGTTCTAACGTGACAGACAATTCAGACCGAGGAATCTGGCGTCCAATGCTGACTGCCACTCCCTATCTGTGAGAGACATCTCCAGTAGTTAACCAGCTTCAGAAACTTGCTTGGCTGCTGCAAGGTTAAGTGTTGTGAGACTGTTTATGTTACAACAGAATTGTTGAAGCAGTTTCGTAAGAGTGCAGCGCTTAGTGATGCCTACCACAGAATCAGCGGGTAATAGACACAAACCAGTCAAAGTGATTTAAGCCGATGAGGCTGGGCCAAAAAAAAAAAAAAAAAAAAAGTCTAGTTCTGAAAAGGAGCAGTAGCGCGAGGTGGACGCCAGGGGGCGCAGGAGCACACGCTTTCCAGATACCGCGAGAGTTCCCCCCCCCCCCCCGCGCGCCCCCGCGGGATCTGTTTGGGAGCGTGGGGGCGCGCAGGAGAGGTTTCCCTTTGTGTTCGCGGCGTGAGAGCCGCTTCCGGGTCGCGCTGCCGGAAGCAGGAAGTCGTTGGCCCCTCCTCCTCGCCCGGCGACTGGCGTCCCCGAGGCGGGAGGAGCCCGAGAGGGCGCGGGCCCGCATGTGAGTGACTGGGGCCCGAGGCCGGGAGGGGGGAGGCCGGCTGCCCTCGGCGGCCTCCACTGCCTCGCGCCGCCCGCCTCGCCGCCGCCGCCGCCCTTCCCCTGCGCTCCCGGCCCTCGGCGGGAGCCTCCCGCGTTCTGCTGAGTGTCAACATCCCCCCGCGGCCGGCCGCTCCCTCGGGGTAGACTCCCCGGGACGTTTCCCGTCCGAGGCTCTCCCGAGGGGACCCTGCTCGGACTTGGTCCGGAAGCCCCGACCCCTTCCCGGACACCGTCCCCTGATGGTTAGGGAGGAGTTTGTCGTTTGTGTTTAATGTGGACTTCAGGGGATAAACCCGGCGTCCCGGGTGTCAGAAAGGAGCGTGTCTTGGTGTTCTGACCCGAGTCAAAGCACTGTTGGCAAGGGCCTGCCAGTAGAGAAAATCCCCTGCCTGGTGTCTCCTCGCGTGTTAAGGCTTAGCTTTGCAGGCCACGCGTCGTGAGTTTGCTGTGTGAGAAACAGGAAGGGACGCCTTTGGCTTTTCATCGGAAGAGCAGACCCGCAGACTGCAGTTGGCTGCAGTTTTGCCAAGACTTCCAGATTTCCCTTGACAGCTGGTCATTGCCAAAAATGGGTTATTTTATTCCAGGCTTCATCGCGGGGGTATTAACGCTCACGTGACACTACACATCCACGCTGATTATATCTCTGTGTGGGTTATTGAGTGACTACACGGGGGTAAAGGGGCCTTAGGTGAGGCATAAGAGAATGTTACAGATGTATAGAGAAGACGTGAGGGTCTCAGAGCTGAGTGAGGGTCTCAGAGCTGAGGGAGGCCCCGAGCTAGACCTTGCCATTGAGGTGAGCTTCTGCAAAGTGGAGGACGGTCCAGAAGGACAGACAGAGAGGTGGCCACATCCAAGTGGAGGGGTGTGTGTGTAGAGATAGTTAGGAGGTCTCTGTCAGTTCTTAGGGAACACACTCAAATAACCAGTCAGAGGGGCTGTTGCCGCCATTACAGGCTTCTTCGTGGGGTCCAAGTTAAGGTGCTGGATCTTTGCCTCAGTCTAGTGTATCTGATAAGTTCTTGGGGATGATTTTTCTGATACAAGTTCAGTACACTTAGCGCTCATAGGGTGCCAGTTTGTTTTGATAGGTTGGTTGGTTGGTTTTTGTTTAGTTTTTCCTCCATGGGTGGCCTGGAACTCACTTGCGTAGACCAGGCCTGCCTCTGCATCACAAGACAGGGATTAAAGGCCCGTGCTGCCACATCTGGCTACTGTGATAAGTTTATAGGTGAAAAAGTTTATGTTTTTTGCTTTTAGAAGTAAGTGATTTGTCAGGCTGTGCCTTGTGAGAGGTGTTGACAGGTTGGGTTACCATGCACTTGGTAGTGCAGACCACTGCATACTTAGTATTCTAGTCCTTCTCATTGCTCATTTGGTAGTTCCCACATAGAACTTTTTATGGACATGTCTCTCTCATCTGGTTAACTTGAAGTTATTTTAATTTCTCTCTTAAGAACGTGCAGGAATGGGGTAAAGTGCTGGATTAGTATGCACAAGACTATGTTCAGTTCTCAGTACCGAAAGGAAACAAAATGGATTAAATACTTAAGTCAGGTTTGGTAATGAATGCCTTTAATCCTAGGGCTTGGGAGATAGAGGCAGGAAAATCAGAAGTTCAAGGCCAGCCTAGACTACATGAAACCATATCTTAAAAAAACAAGAAACCCCACCCTAAAGACCCCATGTATACATATACAGAGTCTGTGTGTGTGTGTGTGTGTGTGTGTGTGTGTGTGTGTGTAAAAGTCCACCTTTGCTGCCTTGCACTTTTGCTGAGTAGTCGCAGACTGACTGTGTACCAGAAAGAACCTAACCTGGGTCCTCTGAAACAGCAGTAATCAGTCACTCATAATCGCTGAGCCATCTCGGCAGCCCGCATTTTCTCCATTTATCTGTTTATCTGCATTGAAACGGCCTTTTCTGCCTTGAGACATGCTTTATAACCCAGTGTGAGTCCCTGTCCCTCCCATCTACTCTGTAACACACCAGGTACTGGCTTCCAAGTCTGTTGCTCACTGGCCCTCACCAGGCTGGTGCATTTCAGAAGGAAGTGGGGTGAGCACACCAGGAGATAGGATCGGGAGCAGGGCTCAGTGGATCCTTTCTGTGAATTTGTTCCTCTGTCGGGTTCCATAACTGAAGTGAATTTTCATATTTAGGCTTAGTTTTTTGTGTTGTTAGTTTCTCCATTAAAAAAAAACCCTTTTTAAAGTTATTGTTATTATGTGCATTAGTGTTTGACCTTCATGTGTATCTGTATGAGTATGTTGGATCCTCTGAAACTATAGTTACAGACAGTTGTAAGCTGCCATGTGGGTGCTGGGAGTTGAACCCAGGTCCTCTGGAAGGGCTGCCAGTGCTCTTAACTGCTGAGCTATCTCCCCAGCTCCAAGTTATTACTTTTTAATTCCTGTGTGTGTGTGATTCTGAGTGTGTGTATGTGCACCACACGTGTGCTGGAGGTCAGAAGAGGGTGCCAGGTTCTTTGGAGAGAGAGAGTGTGTGTGTGTGTGTGTGTGTGTGTGTGTGTGTGTGTGTGTGTGTTAGTCATAGGCAGTTGTGAGTTGTCCTGTGGGTGCTGAGAACCAAACCCAGGTCCTCTGAAGTATCAGTAAGTGTGCTTGATCACTGAGCCATCTCTGCAGTCTGCATTTTCCTCCACTTACCCAAGGAGCTCACAGTGTAGGAAGAAGCACAGTTGTATGAGGTTCAAATGATGAATTCCAGGTTGAGAGCTTAGTGTGTTAGCTTTCTAGACAAAGCACTGAAAGATAGGCTTGTTAGGGAGAGGAAATTATGTGTACAAAAGCAGAGAGCTGTGAAACAGGAGATGAGAAAGGGTTACTGGAGAACGGGAGGGACCAAGTAGGTGGTGACCAGATCAAAAAGGGCTGGGGTAAGTAGTTTAGACTTCATCTTATAACAGTGATCATTAAGTATTGAGTTTACTTAGATATTGGAACAAATATTTCACACATACCATTGTATAATCCTCAGTTGGAGTAGCTATAATTAGCCTCCCCCCCATTTTTGAGATAGGGTCTCATGTAACCCGGGCTAACCTCAAATTTGCTTTGTAGCTGACTCTAATTCCTGAGTGCTAGAATTATAGATGTGCACCCCACATCTGGTTCATTATCCCTGTTTTGTAAATGAAAAATTGTGAGATTTAAGGAGCTTGTCAATAAGTAGAAGAAGCTAGATAGATCCAGCTTTCCCTAGCTCCAGCTCTTGTGTCCTTAGCAACCATATTGTGCCTCAGAAGAGCGGCAGGCGTCTTGAAGGGTCTTTAACCCTGACCCACTTGGCTTCAGAAAATAAGCTACGAACAAGAAAAAGGTTATACTGAAGAGAGGGCTGGGAATTCAGACAGACTGTCTCTGGGATGGCCCACAGTAGAAATGTTCTTTTTGTTCTTAATTACTCACTTTCTTTTAGACAAAATCTCCATTTTATAATCCTATGTAGATGAAGCTAGTCTCAGACTTGCAGAGATCTTCCTGCCTCTGCTACCTGAGTGTTGGGATTAAAGTCTCATGACCTGAGCTCGATCTCTGGGACCCATCTGTAGGAGGGCCGACCTGACCTCATGTCCTCCATGTGTGTGCATGTACACAAAATCAAGTAAACATTTAAGAAGGGAATGTGATGGGAGAGGGAGCTGACAGGGAAGACAAGTTCAGTATGGACGGACGCCTTCCACAATGCTTAGTTTGGGCAAATATGTGGATGGCTCTTGGGCTCTAGAGAGAGTGTGAACTGAAAAGGATTTGGGGATCCTTAGTAGGCGTGGTTGAGGCAGTGGAGGGAATGAGAAGGTCAAGGCCAGCTAGTGAGTGTTAACTTCCGGTGTGTAGGCCAAGGTTGAGAGGACTTGGGGAAAACGAGCAGGAATGGCGAGTGCGTAGCAGAGGTCAGAAAAGCTGTCACTGAGATCGGCCTTTGGACTTGGCACCAGGAACACCACTGGTGACTAGTGAGAGCCAAATTGGCCAGGTGCAGGAATATGATTCAGCAGGTTAACGAGGAACCGAGGCCTGAGGAAGAGACAGTAAGTGAGGCCATCTCCTCTGAAGGGAGGGGACCAGAGATTATTACAAATCCAGAGGGCACAGATTTTTAAGGAGGAAACAGGAAAAAGCAAGGCTTGGAGTAGATAGAAGTGCAGGTCAGAAGACAGTGAAACTAGGGGTGCTCTGTACTGAATAGATGAGAGCCAGCAGTGAGGTTCAGTAGTTAGCGCTTGGATTTGTGAGAAGTGTACGGTGTGTGTGGGTGGGGTGGGGGGCGAGAGATTTGACCACATACCCAGTAGTAGGTAACTTTAGGGAATTAGTAGTTTTAGTGGAAATGGTAATGGAGCATGCTAACTGTTACATAGGAAATTCTTATTATGGGATGGTGACTATCTAGAGGTAATTGAATAGTGTGGCACAGTTAATTTCAGATGATTCTGATCAGAACAAACAGGGTTTGGACAGTGATGACAACAGACGGTCTAAGTGAGCACCTCGTAGATGTCCATTGTTCTGTTTCTGGCAGTTTGAAATTTTTCACAATAAGAAGTTTGGGGGGAAATACAGCATTAAGGGCGCATCCATAGGATGGCTGTTTTCTCTGGAGTTAGGAAGAGTGCAGAAGCAGTTAAAAACTCAGATCTTGCCAGGCAGATGCATAGAAAGAGGGTCATTAGATCACATGGAGGAATATAAAAAAGTCGTTTCCTTGATTGTAATTTTTTGTAGTGTTAAACTATTCCTCCCCCATTGTTTTTTGTTTTTGTTTGTTTTGTTTTTTGAGGCAAGATCTCTCTGTGTAGCCCTGGCTGTTCTGGAACTTTCTATGTAAAATCGGCTATCCTTGAACTCAAGAGATCCCCCTGCCTCTGCTGGGTTTATAGGCATGCACCACCATGCCTGGAGTCTAATCAACAAACAGAAAGCTGTGTATACTTAAGATACGCAGCCTAGGGGGTTGGAGAATAGACACTGAGACTGCCGCACAGCCTTGCCTGCCCCTCAACTCAGCAAGTTTCCTCTTGCCTCATTATTTGCAAGATCTATCTTAGCATTAAAAAAAAAAAAAAAAAAAAAAAAAAAACACTTTATTTTCCAAGATTTACTTAGTGTACTAGTGAGTGTGGATACACACATGTCGTGGAGCACATGTGGAGGTCAGGGGATGGCTTTTGGGGGTCAGTTTCCTTCTCCCACTTTGAGGCAGGCACCTGCCTCCCATCTGTCCACAGGAGTGCTGGGATGACAGTGCTCATAGGGGTGCCTACCACTGTATCTGGCACCTTTTCTTCCTGTGGGTTTCAGAGATTGAACTTGGCTCTTGAGGTTTGCATAGCAAATATTCTTGCCTTCAGAGCCATCTCCCCAGCCCCATTATTTTGTTTTGTTTCTGACTTGAGGATTAAACCCAGGGTCTTCTGTGTGCTAGGCAAATGCTCAATCACTGCTATGTTCAAAAGCCCCTTTAGGGCGGTGGTGACGCACGCCTTTAATCCCAGCACTGGGGAGGCAGAGGCAGCCAGATCTCTGTGAGTTCGAGGCCAGCCTGGGCTACAGAGCGAGATCCAGGACAGGCACCAAAGCTATACAGAGAAACCCTGTCTCAGAAAACAAACAAACAAGAAAACAAAAGCCCCTTTAAGCATATTTTTAGTGTAGAATATAGTATTAACTCAAGGCACTTTGCTATATGGTTAGATCTCTATAAATTATTTTTTTAACTAAAACCTTATTATAGTTATTTATTTAGTGTGTATAGTGTGTGTACACCTGCCATGGAGCATATGTAGAGGTCAGAGGACAACCTTCAGAGTTGGCACTCTCTTTCCACCACGTGGGTCCTGAAGCTCAGACTTTGGTTATCAGGCTTGGCATTGAGCCACTTTACCAGCTGAGCTGTCTTGGTGCCTCCTGAAACTTGGTAATCTTTGCCTGGTTTTTCTTGGGTTTCCCTAGCCCTACAATTGCCATCTCCTGGTCTATTCTGTGTTTAACTAGTTTACATTAGTCCTGCAGTGGTCCCATATAATTAGTATTCTGTGTGACTTCACTAAGCATTTCCTTTCAAAGACTAGTTTCCCATTGTATTTATAGCCATCTTTTCTTTACTGTAGACCAACTCCACTAACCTGTGAGTTGGGTTGCTTCTGTCCAGGTTATTGTAAAGAGTCTGCAGTGAGCTTGGGGGTGCAGATGTCTCCTTAGAAACCACACTTCACTTCCTTTGAATACATATCCACATGTAGAATTGCTGGATGCTAACAATCTGTTGTTATTTCCAACACTTCCATGGTATTTTCTGTTTTTGTGCTTACCAACAGTGAAAATTTACAGTGTTAGAAATGTTAAGTACTTACAGTTTTAAATTATTACTGTTTTGAACCACATAAATCATTCTAATGTTCTATCAGTTATTTCCCCTTAAATATGTTCGGTTTTTCTTGGTATTTTTTGTTCGTTTGTGTTTTTATTGGTTTGTTTGTTTATTTTGAGGCAAGGTCTCTCTGTGTAGTCCTGGTTGTCCTGGAACTCTCTATGTAGACTAGGCTGGCCTTGAATTCACAGAGATTCACCTGCCTCTGTCTCTCAAGTGCTGGGATTAAAATCATACACCACTGCACCTGGCTCTTAGTAGTTTTTAACTGCAATCTGATGGATGCATTATTCTCTTTAGTAGGATGTTTTCAGTCACGAGAACCTTGGGATGACCCTGAATGGAATGTATTCATGAAGAGTGTACAGCACACCCCACAGCTAACTAGGGAACCAAACAGGAGAAAGAATTTCTCTGCAGATTGTTCTCATTATTGGCAGCTTGAATATATGCTTCCTAGCATCATTGGATCAGTATTGTGTCTTAAGAGTTGCTGGTCAGCCAAAGCTGTTCATGTCAGTGTTCAGGACATGTCATGTCACTGGACTGGCTAGTGCCAAAGTGACAGTTACATTTATTTTGCTCTCTTAGCCTTCTTTTTACTTTCCACAGACTTGTTTGACTTTTATATAAAATTTACTTACTGTATGTAAATATATGTATACAATATATACATAAACAATATACAATATAATATATATACAATGTACAATATTATATTGTACATTGTATACACACATACCTTATGCATGTAGTGCCTGAAGAAGAGGTCAGAAGAGGGTATTGGATTCCCTGGAATTGGAGTTGTAGGTGGTTGTGAGCCATGATGTGGCTGCTGGGAACCAAACCCAGATTCTCTCAAGAGCAGCCAGTGCTCTTAACCACTGAGCCATCTCGCCAGCCCGTTTGTTTTTGAATCAGGATCTTATATTGTCCAAGACGGTCCTGCACTCATAGCTGAGAGTGGCCTGGAGCTCACAGTACCACCATGCTCAGTTCTCTCACAACCTTCTGCTGACAAGTTCTGTGGCAGCAGCTCCCTGAGCCACGCTCCCATGCTCTTCCACAGGGACTGAGGCCCGGCCGGAGTTGTGGGAACCATCTCACAAGAGCTGCCCTGCTTCCATTCCTGAAGTCTCCCTCCACTGTGAACCAGCACCCTGACTCGCCCCTGGCAGGCCTCTCTTGAAAGTCAGGCTCAGCTCTTTTCTTTGAGCAGGACCATTCTTCATTGTGGAGGACTGTCTGGGCTCTCTCTGTGTGATGCTGGCCCTTACCCACTAGATGCCAATAGGACTTCCAATTTTGACAACAAAGATGGGGAAGAAACCCTTCAGACATCACCAGATGCCCCCCAAGAGCAGAGTCACTCTTGGTTGAGAGCTGCTGTCCTGAAGTAGCTGCCTTTGTTACTTCAGTTTGTTTTCTGTTGCTGGGGATTGAACCAAGGCTCTTCTGCTGAGCTAGACCCCTGGCCCCAGAGTGTGCCTTGAATCAGCAGGGAAGAGGCTTGAAAGCATTTTGTTGAGTCCCGCGCGCCCAGAGTTTGCAGGAACTCAATACCACAGTCTCCTGTATCGGGCAATCAGCAGTGCGTCCATTTTCAGTGTGCCCTTCTGAGCAGCGGGTTGAACTCTCCCACTGACCTGCCTGGGGCAGTCATCGCTTGTTCAGTGTTCCCGTGCCTGGCTGTGCCTGCCACCTACTTGTTAGGAACGTAGCAGGGTCTTAATCCCCATGCCTGTGTCCTTCACCTCCCATGGTTTGTGTGGGCATTAATTAGCCCATCACAGCATCATAAGAAGGGTAAGTACAAGACACTTGAAGAGTGAGACTAAGTTCATCTGGCTTTTTATTAGAGTGTGTTATTGTTCTATTTCTTCATTAGTTGTTTTTGTTATTTCACTGTGCTTCATTTATAAATTAAACTTACTCGTAAGTGTGCATGAGAAAAACCTGGTGTGTCTAACAGTTGAGTACAATGTGGTTTCAGGCTTGCACTGGGGGTCTGGAAACATCTCCCCATCGCTAACGGAGGATGACTGTATGTCAAGGGTGGGACAGAAGCCTTGGTTTGCTGACTCCCCGGTGACCCTGCCTGTGCCCTTGCAGAGTTAAACCACTGTTAAAGAGTCAAGCTCATTCTTCCGACCTTCCCTCCGAGACAAAGCTCCTTTCTGCCAGGCCGGACCCTCTTTCTGGAGGTAAATGGATCACCTGCCTCAGCTGGTTTCACTCATTCTTCTCGTGCTCGGTGCTTAGCTGTGACTTTGTGTTTCACGTGTGTAAATGGGCAAGCTTGTTGTTGTCTAATAACATTATATCCAATATTCTATCTGTATGATCATTTTTAAAGTCTCCAGTTTAAACAGGAAATCGCTGTTTCTGGAATTACTGGTCACGAAAGGATCATATGGCACTATCATTCTATTCCCTTCTGAATGTGTGCTGGGGATGGAGCCCAGGCCCTCACCTCGTGTTTCCTGCAGCAGTCACGGAGAGCCGTGGTTCACCATGGCTGTCTGCCCTTCACCGCCCTCATTCCCTTTGTGCCCAGTGATGCTTTCTTTCTAAGAATAGCAGTAGAGGGCTGCAGAGACAGCTCAGGTCAAGAGCACTGGCTGCTCTTCCAGAGGTCCCGAGTTCAAGTCCCAGCACCCACGTGGTGCTTCTCAACCATCTGTAATGGGATCTGGTGCCCTCTTCTGGTGTGTAGGCATACATGCAGACAGAACAGTGTATACAAGAGTAGCAGCAGGATTTTTATGATTACAGAATCATTACAGAGATAACCTACCTTATTGTTCTTTGGCAATGTGCCCTTTTTGTTTGGGGGAGGGAGGGTTTTATGTATTCCAGGTTGAACTTCTGATCCTGTTGCCTGTACCTGCCAAGTTCTATTTCCTTTTGTTTTGTTTTGTTTTTTGGAGACAGGGTTTCTCTGTGGTGTAGCTTTGCTCCTTTCCTGGAACTCACTCTGTAGCCCAGGCTGGCCTCGAACTCACAGAGGTCCACCTTGCTCTGCCTCCTAAGTGCTGGGATTAAAGGCGTGTGCCACCGCCACCCTGCTCCAAGTGCTATTTCTTACAGTCCTGGACCTCAGGGCTTTCTGCCGACTGAGCTCCATCCTCAGCCTCCCAACCCCCTCCCACTTGTGCTGGGATCACAAAGTTTATGCCACCAATACCTGGCTTGGAAACACTATATCTGCATTGGTTTGTCCTTGGAGTGGCTCTTGACGCTTTCTGGTCCCTCCTGACTGCTCGTCAGGAGCAGCTTTATGGAAGGAGTGAGGTCCAGATGACTACTGGCTTCAGATGCATCTTTTCCTCACCCAGAACTGAAAGCATTGAAGTGGGTAACTTGTGATGATTGTTCTAGTCTGCACATACTAACAAGTAGTTTACAGCGGGGAACACATGCAGTAAGAGAGTCTGTTGGAGGGCTGGGCATGGTGAATGCCTTTAAAATACCTTTAGAACAATCAGACTGCAACCCACGGAACCAGGGAGGCTACATAGCAGGGGGACCCTCGGTGACTGTGGCTTTTAATAAGTTTTGGTTTTGCTCAGTTACTGGGCAAGCCTCAATGAAACATTTCACTATTAAGATAAGAATTTATACTGTATCAAGCTGATAATAGAAAAAAAGTGCTGTACTTTGTTAGATGGTTAAAACAGAGAACAATGAGCAATGCATTCTTCTGCAGAATGGAAGCTTCTGCTGAGAATGTAGAATGTTCTGAAACGTATCCAAGAGTGCGCCCGGTCACTCTGAGTGTCCCAACTTTAGTCTGAGAATGATGCCTCTAGCATATGCCTTGAGCCACCATATCCTCTCAAAAGACTCAAGATAGTCACCATCCTTACATTGAAAACCTTAAGGCAGAATTTTCAACTTCTCTTTAGATGAGCATCAGTAGTTAAGCAAATCAGGAAAAGAAAAAAAGGAAGGTTGTTACAAAGAACTCCAGAGTATATGCCAGCAAGAGGGAAATGCTGGCCCTTTTTAAAAATCAAGGTCAACAACAAAAAAAATATAGTGCCATTTTTAATGTCAGAAATGTCAAATAAAAACATTGAACTCTTTTTAAAAAACATTAAATTAAAAAAGAAGAAAAACCAAAAAAACCTGTATTTTTTTAAAATTTCATTTTTAGTGTGTGGTGTTTTGCCTGCATGTGTGTCTGTGCTCTGTACGCTTGCAGTGGCCTCAGAGGCCAGACAGGGCATCAGATCCCCAGGTACTGGAGCTACTGATGGTTGTGAGCCACTGTGGTGCTGGGAATCAAACCCAGGTCCTCTGGAGGAGAAGCCAGTGCTTTTAACCAGCAAGCCATCACTGCAGCCCTGATACATGCCTTTGATCCCAGGCAGAGACAGGAAGATCTCTGTGAGTCCCAGGCCTTCCAGGGCTGTATGAGGCAGCCTAGACTTTGTGTGAACTGAGGGTGAACTCTTAGTCCCCCTGCTTCTACCTTAGAGATGTGAGTCACCATGCCCACATTTCCTCAGTGCTAAGGATTAAACCTAGGCCCTCATGGATGCTAGCCAAGCCCTCTGCCAACTGAGCCACATCCCCAGACTCCTTTTTATAACTTGTTTTGATGATCTTCAGCCACTTTATCATTCTCTTTGTCACCAAGTATATGCAAGTCTTTATTATGTGCACCAGACATTGACCTCTGGTAACATGTACGTGTGTGTCCTGCCCTCATAGACCTCAGAGGCCAGTGTCTGGGCAGCAGGAAAGAGAACACGGTGTAGAATAATAAATGCCATAATGGGGGTAAATTCAAATCCATAAACATGCACCAGCCCTTTATTAAGATAGAATTTATAAGTCACAAAGTTCACCCACTTGAAGAGTTTGTGCTCACCATTTGCATAACCGTCATTGCCGTTTAAGATGAGGACCCTTTGTCTCTGCAGAGAGGCCCTGACTACTGCCAGCCACTCTCCGCTCTCTCCACTCGTCTCTCTAGGCGAGCATCAGTCCACTTCTTAGCTTGTAGACTTGCCTGCTCTTGGGTAGTCTTCGTGATTGTCTTCCACTCATCACAGTGTTTTCGAGGCTGGCCACATAGCTTGTATTAGGACGCCATCACTTTTTATTGGCCTGTGATACTCCGTAAGTGAATGTATCACATTCTGTTCCTGCATTCATTACTTCGTTGGATTACTTCCGGTTTAGGACTGTTAAGAATAATGCCAATGCTGACATTTGTCTTCAGTATTTGTGTGGACATATGTTTTGAGATCTCTTGGGTACATACCTGTCAGTAGAGTTGTAATATGACATGTTAACTCATTGTCTAACTTGTGAAAACTGACAGCTGTCTTTCCACGGTGCCTGCACTATTTTTCATCCCCATTAGTAGTTTACTGATTTTTTTTCAGCTCTTATTTCACACACTTCATTCCCCAAATGATTCTAACTTCAAAACTTACTGACATGGTACATGTGTGTTCCTTTAAAAGCAAGCAAACAATAAAACAGGGTTTCTGGGGCTGGAGAGATGGCTCAGTGGTTAAGAGCACTGACTGCTCTTCTAGAGGTCCTGAGTTCAATTCCCAGCAACCACATGGTGGCTCACAACCATCTGTAATGAGATCTGGTGCCCTCTTCTGGCCTGCAGGGAATACTGTTTACATAATAAATAAACATTAAAAAAAAAAAAAAACAGGGGCTGGAGAGATGGCTCAGCAGTTAAGGGCACTGGCTGTTCTCCCAAAGGTCCTGAGTTCAATTCCCAGCAACCACATGGTGGCTCACAAACCATCTAAAATGAGATTTGGCGCCCTCTTCTGGCAGGCAGAACACTGTATACATAATAAATAAATAAATCTTTTAAAAAATAAACAAACAAACAAAACAGAAACAGGGTTTCTCTAGATAGCCCATTCTAGTCTGGGATTTGATGTGTAGCCAAGCCCAGATTGACCTTGAAATCTTAATCTTGCAGCCTCAGCATTCTGTGTTCTAAGATTAAAGCACTCAAAAGTCTGAGACAGGAGAATCAGTGGTAGAGTGCTTGCCTAGCATACATGAGACCCTGCGTTCAGTCTCCAGCATTGCATAACGCGCGCGCGCGCGTGCGCGCGCGCACACATACACGCACACACGCACACACGCACGCACACACGCACTATATATGTCTTCAACCTGTGGTAAGGGACTAAAGGGATATCCATTATAAGAGAATGAAGTTGGATCCTTATTTATACCACACAAAAATAAATTTAAGGTGGTTCAGAAAACTAAATGTATAAGCTAAAATTATAAAAGTCTTAGAGCCGGGCAATAGTGGCACATGCCTTTAATCCCAGGAGGCAGAGGCAGGTGGATCTCTGTGAGTTTGAGGCCAGCCTGGGGTACAGAGTGAGTTCAAGAACAGCCAAGGCTACACAAAGAAACCCTGTCTCAAAAAGAAGAAAAAAAATTTAAATAAATAATAAAAGTATTAGAAGAAAGCATAAACCTTTGTGTGGTTGGAGAAATGGCTCAGTGGTTAAGAGCACTAACTTCTCTTCCAGAGGACCTGGGTTCTATTCCCAGCACCTACATAGTGGCTCACAACCATCTGTAACTTCCATACCAGGGAATCTGATGCCTCCTCTGGCCTCCGAGTGTACCATACACACAGGGTATACAGCTGTACACCGATGTACATAAAATAACCTTTAAAACAAAAACTTACAAAGCCTCTGTGAGGCTGCACTAGGCACTGGTCTCCCCCGTGTGCTGCAGAAGAATCAGTGGTCCCCTTGTGTGCTGCAGAAGCACCAGTGGTCTCCTGTGTGCTGCAGAAGCACCAGTGGTCTCCTGTGTGCTGCAGAAGCATCAGTGGTCTCCCGTTTGCTGCAGAAGCACCATTGGTCCCCCCGTGTGCAGCAGAAGCACCAGTGGTCTCCCCCGTGTGCAGCAGAAGCATCAGTGGTCTCCCCCGTGTGCTGCAGAAGCACCAGTGGTCTCCCCCGTGTGCTGCAGAAGCATCAGAGGTCTCCCCCGTGTGCTGCAGAAGCACCAGTAGTCTCCCGTGTGCCGCAGAAGCATCAGTGGTCTCCCGTGTGCAGCAGAAGCATCAGTGGTCTCCCGTGTGCAGCAGAAGCATCGGTGGTCTCTCCCGTGTGCTGCAGAAGCATCAGTGGTCTCCCCCGTGTGCAGCAGAAGCATCAGTGGTCTCCTGTGTGCTGCAGAAGCATCAGTGGTCTCCCGTGTGCTGCAGAAGCACCAGTGGTCTCCTGTGTGCTGCAGAAGCACCAGTGGTCTCCCCCGTGTGCTGCAGAAGCATCAGAGGTCTCCCCCGTGTGCTGCAGAAGCACCAGTAGTCTCCCGTGTGCCGCAGAAGCATCAGTGGTCTCCCGTGTGCAGCAGAAGCATCAGTGGTCTCCCGTGTGCAGCAGAAGCATCAGTGGTCTCCCGTGTGCAGCAGAAGCATCAGTGGTCTCCCCCGTGTGCAGCAGAAGCATCAGTGGTCTCCCCCGTGTGCAGCAGAAGCACCAGTGGTCTCCCGTGTGCTGCAGAAGCACCAGTGGTCTCCCCCGTGTGCTGCAGAAGCATCAGTGGTCTCCCCTGTGTGCTGCAGAAGCATCAGTGGTCCCCTGTGTGCAGCAGAAGCACCAGTGGTCTCCCGTGTGCTGCAGAAGCACCAGTGGCGAGGGGAGAAGCTGAACCTCTGCAGGCTGAAAGCCGTGCTGCAAAGATGCCGCAGAGAATGGAGCTGGAGTTGGGGAGGGCTCTTACAGAGGATCCATATTCAGTTCCTACCACCCAGCCTGTGCAGCGCTAAACTTCTGCTCTCTACAGTCACCTGCACACGTGTGCACATACTCATGCACACATGCGTAACTTAAAAAAAGAGAGAAGGTCCAGAAAGGAAGTCACAGAACCTGGTATGGTGGTGCACAGCAAAGAACTGGAAGTTCAAGGAAGGCCTTTGCTACACATCAAGTTTGAGGCCAGGCCGGGCTACACGAGACCTTTTTCTTAATAAACAAACAATTTTGGGGGGTTTTTTGAGACAGGGTTTTTCTGTGTAGCTTTGGTGCCTGTCCTGGATCTCACTCTGTAGACCAGGCTGGCCTGGAACTCACAGAGATCCACCTGTCTCTGCCTCCCGAGTGCTGGGGTTAAAGGCGTGCACCACTGCTGCCCAGGACATTTTTTTTTTTGAAGAGGAAGAAAGAAGGAAAATGAAATGGAGCTGAGCCTTTGGTTCAACCCTAGTGCTGCCAACAGGAAGAGGGCAAGCTTAGATGTCTGAAGGGATTGTTTGCAATGTCTGATAAGGGCCTGCTGATAAGAGCACATTGAGAATTCCTACAGACTAATAATGAGACGGCCCAATGGATAAGTACAGAGGACAGCCCTTCCTGCAGAAGGGGGATCTAAATGGCCTGTAAGCACCCAAGAAGATGCTGAGCATCACTAACCTTCAGAGAGATACAGATCAGAATCACAGTGAGCCACCACTGCCCATCCGCTGGGGTGGCTGTGTTCTGAAGTCAGATGTGGTGAGGAGTGGAGCTTCATAAGCTCACTGTGGACTCCTGCCTGCTGGTGTGGCATGAACATAGCAGCCCGCAAGAGGGGCAGGTTGGGCAACCTTGTAACAACTCTTAAGTGATTCTGATGTGCAGGCTATATTCAGAGCAGTGGACCAGGTGTTTAGCCAGAAAGGAGACCAAATGGAAGATGCCCACGGGAGGCAGGAGGCACATGGTGGGAAAAGGAGCTGCACTCACTTGTGCCCTGAGTGGTGACATGTCAGGCCACTGCTTCTCCACAGAGCTGTTTGACTTGATCTACCCTACAGGTGCAGCGTCTTGTTACTGAAGAATCCACAAGCTCTATGTCAAGAGCTTTGCAAAGTTAGAAGCACTTTGAGACCAAAACAGGCAAATAAGAGGACCCTCTGCTTTTAAGGGGTGAAAAATCCTAAGCACTGTTCCTCCTATATGAAAAAATATTAAACGCATTTAATTTAAAAAAAAATGAGTCTGGATCTAACTATGTAGCCCTGGCTGGCCTAGAACTCTATAGATCAGACTGGTTTGGAACTCACACAGATCTACTTCCCACTACCTCCTGAGTGCTAGGATTAAAGGTATGCATTACCACTCACAGCCTAGTTAAATGACATTTTATGAGTCATGCATAAACTGGATGCAGTGGCCGATCTGTGACTGTAATATCAGCATTGGAGAGACTGAGTCAAGAAAATCAAAATCACTCAAGCTCGAGAACTCTAACGTCCTGAGCAACATAGCAAGATATATGGTCCCAAAACAGAAAACAAAATAATAATTTAAAAAGTATTGTACATACAACAGTTTGACATTGTCTTTACATGCTCATTGTGTTTGGAAGAAGCATTGGTCTGGTGTGGTTTGGGAGTAAAAACACAAAATTTGTTGTCTCGGGGTCCAGAAACATTGTTGAAAGGAAGTAGCCTTGAGCAGGAAAGATTTTAAAGAAACCGTCATTTTCTGGGCAGTGGTGGCACCCACCTATATTAATCCCAGCACTCAGGAAGCAAAGGCAGGCGGATCTCTGTGAGTTCGAGGCCAGCCTGGTCTACAGAGTGAGTTCTAGGACAGCCAGGGCTACACAGAGAAACCCTGTCTCAAAAAAAAAAAAAAAAGAAAGAAAGAAAGAAAGAAAGAAAAAGAAACTCATTTTACTTTTGTTCTCTCTCAGGGATTTCCTTTTGGAAGACATGGATCTTGCTGCTAATGAGATCAGCATCTATGACAAACTTTCAGAGACTGTTGATTTGGTGAGACAGACAGGCCATCAGTGTGGAATGTCAGAAAAAGCGATTGAAAAATTTATCAGACAGCTACTGGAGAAGAATGAACCTCAAAGGGGACCACCCCAGTACCCTCTCCTCTTAGCCCTGTATAAGGTAAAGTGTTGCTTGGAGAGCCTACCTCAGGTGCTTCAGCTCCCTCCAGTTACTACTGACTGCTTCCCATACTGAACTGGGTTTTTCTAGCATAAACAGCCGTTGTTCTTGCTGTCTGTCTATTACTAGGAAATGTGATTGTGTGGTCAACTGGCATTAAATGAAATCCATGTGTGAGTGTGTGTGTGTCTGTGTGTCTGTGTGTGTCTGTGTGTGTGTCTGTGTCTGTGTCTGTGTAGTGCATGCAGCCCCTGGTTGTGGGATGGAAGCTTGGGGAGCCTTACAGGGCTCATAGATCTCAAGCTTTAAATGCCTTTGGAGGTGCAAGCAAATGGCTCCTTTGGAAGTGGGCTAGCTCTAGGTACACTGGAAATAGCACCAGAGGCCTGTTTTTCTCCTCAGTGTTGCGAACTTTCTTGTTGGGGCAATTCTTTTTTTTTTTTTTTTTGCTTTTTTTTGTTTTTTTGAGACAGGGTTTCTCTGTGTAGCTTTGCGCCTTTTCCTGGTACTCACTTGGTAGCCCAGGCTGGCCTCGAACTCACAGAGATCCGCCTGGCTCTGCCTCCCAGTGCTGGGATTAAAGGCGTGCGCCACCGCCCGGCCATTGGGGCAATTCTTAATGTCACTCTTGTCTTTCCTTCTAGGTCTTCCTAACTCTGGGATTAATCTTGTTCACTGCCTACTTTGTAATTCAACCTTTTAGCTCCTTAGCACCTGAGCCAGTGCTTTCGGGAGCTCACACCTGGCGCTCACTCATCCATCACATTCGCCTGATGTCCTTGCCCATTACCAAGAAGTATATGCCAGAGAATAAGGGCGTTCCTCTGCAAGGTGGAGAGGAAGACAAACCCTTCCCAGGTAGAAAGCTGCTTACTTCTCAGAAGATGGGTGTTCTCTCTGTTTGTTTTGTTTGAGATGGTCTCATACTGCTGACTCTGTCCTAGAACTTGATTTGTGTCTCAGGCTGGCCTCAGCCCCAACACTGGTAGGATTATGGGCATGAGCCGCCATGTCCAGCCTGAGATCCACTTTTCTTGATGGTGTTTGATGGAAAGGGATTTATTGGCATCTTCCCAATATTGTCTTCCTTCATTCAGTCCTTGCTAAGACTGGGGGATGAGGTGTGTTTTCCATATTTTGCCGACAGGAAAATTGAGGCTCAGAAAAGTTAAACTTGCCAGAGAAACATGTCTGGTGGAGTCAAATCCTCTACCATGATGTTAGGATGGGCGGTCACAGAGGGCCGACCCCTCTCCCTTCAGGGCCTCCTCCCCTGGGATCTCCGCCTCTGGTGGGCACCTCTCACCAGGTCCTCCCGCTGTCACCCTGCTGGGCCAGCGTCTGTCACTCCCACCCTGCTTACATCAATGCAGTGTGTCAGGAGACACTTTATCAGTGATGCAGCCACAGGAACTCCAGTCTTGTAGACTGCAGAGGAGCCTCCGTTTGAAAAAAGTGTAGTACGGGATCACTTCAGACCCACATTTTGAGAAAGAACAGAAGGCTGTTGCTTGGGGCAGTTTGGGGGATGAGTCCTGTCTTCTCTTTCTCCTCCTCCACGCTGGAGACTAAGCCCAGGGCTTAGACAGTCCAGGCTAGAACCTTCCACTGAGCTAGACTCCCAACCCCTCTTAAAATCATGAAAAAAATATTACTTATTAGTACATCATGTATGTATGTATGTGTGTGTGTGTGAGCACAGGCACATATGTGCCATAGCACTCACAATTGTGGAGGTCAGGGGACAACTCTCAGGAGTTGGTTCTTTCCTTTTGACTAAGGATTGAACTTGAGGTGTCAGGCTTGCCTGGTAAGCACTTGTACCCACTGATCCATCTAGCCAACCTGCCCGAGCCCTGTTTGTTTGTTTGTGGGGGTTGAAACAGGGTTTCTCTGTGTAACAGCCCTGGCTGTCCTGGAACTCGATGTGTAGACCAGGCTGGCCTCAAACTCCTAGAAATTCGCCTGTCTCTGCCTCTAAAGTGCTGGGATTAAAAGGGTGTGCCACCCCTCCAACTTTTTTTTTTTTTTTTTTTTTTTTTTGTGGTATTAATCTCATTTGTCCACATTTTTTTTTTAACTTTCTTCTGAAACCTTTAGAATCCAGGATAGGTTTTAGAAAATGTTTTGGGGAAAAACCTTTACTGGTTTAAGCTGACTTTTATAAAATCATAATGTCATTCCTTAAGGCCTGGCTTTATTAGTCATAAAAATCGCCTCTCAGATTGGTTGCCTTTGAATGCTATCTGTGTACATTTGAGGAAGTTATGAAAAGATTTCCCAAATTATCTGGGAAATCAGAGGAAGGGAACGTTGTATGATAAGAACTCTGCGCCATGACTTCTTGTTTGTGGGAATTTATTTTTAAACTGACTGGAAATACTGTGGTTTTTGCCATACAGTTGAATACCATTTTCCGGTACCACAGTTAACAATTCTATTTGAAAATGTATGCACAGCTTACACGAATTGACATTTTCTATCACAGATTTGTGACCTATAAGACTTTGGATGTTTCTGAGAACACTCACATTAAAGATACCCGTGCTGTCTGCACAAGATGGAGCCCACATCACTCCACCATAAATGAGGAGGGCCATGAGACCCCACCCTGAGCAACTGTCCTTCAGTGGGTAGCCACTGGTGTCCATGTTCCAGTAAATAACACCTGCACGTTTGCCCATCCAGACAACCGAGTTAAAGTCAGCGATACTTTTCAGTCAAAGCACATTTACACTGTGAAGGCCTGAGCTGGCCTCCTGCGGGGAAGCCGGATCTCTAGCTACAAGTAGAACTGTCTGCAGTCTGCACCTTCTAAGGAAGGAGGACGTGGATGTAGTATCGTCGAGGGTTAGGGAACAAGCAGGTCCTTGGTTGCTTCAGAGCTAAGGAATGCATAAGGCTTAGAGTCCTCACCACAGCCCAGCTGTGAAATACTTGGATCTGTGGTGCTGGAGACTGAGCGCAGGGTGGGGAGGGGGGTTTGTCGGCGCTCAGCGCTTTCACTAGCTGCCCAGCCCTGCCTTCCTCTCTTACTTGCCAATACCCTCACCATGGTGAGAGCTCTGCCAGGCTCCTGCTGAGTGCTGGGCATTGTATGTGCAGTCCGTGTTCATTTCTCAGTCTCACAGACTCACAGTGTCTGTGCCCACCTCAAAATGAGGAATGGGCTGTGAGGGGCACTGGCCAGCTTGCCTGAGGCTGGAGAGAAAGGTTGCTTATGAGAACTCGGGAGGACAGAGGCTCTGTAGAGTGCAGCTCTCCTGAAGTAAAGCCGATGACAGAATGGCACTGTATCCATTCCCACTTTGTGAAAAATGGCTCTGGGCTCCCTGCCTCCGATGTAGGGCGCCTTGAAAAGGCCACCTTCATCGACAGCTTCAGTCCAGCACATGCTCAGGCTGCAGGTAGGGGCTCTGTGTAATAGGAACTTGCCAGAGTCTGATTAAATATTGAGCACACACCCATGAGAACGAGGGGTCTGGGGCTCCGCAGGTCTCCTGAGCACATTCCTAGAATAAGTCCGGCATGGGGAGCCATGATGAGTGAGTGCCTCACGGGCTGTTCTTGTCAACATTCTTCTGAGGTTTCTATCACTCCGCTCCTCATTTGGTGGTCTTCCCCAGGTGAAGATCCTGAAAAGTCAGGCACCCTCCTCCGTGTATGCCCTGCACTGTTGGCAGTGAGCACTGAGACCAGAGACAGGCCCACAGGCTCTGCCCACAGGCCAGAGCTCTGTGCTGGCGCTTCCCTCACTGCCTTTTTACCCAGAAAGGGCTTTAGTCCTGCTTTCTGCCAGGCTAATACTATGTGTAAAAGGCCTTCCCTACTGAGAACTCCAGGCTGTGCCATGGCTGTCCGCATGGAGCCAGCCTGAGTTAGTTTTCTTTGTCAACAACTAGGCCTTCTGAGAGCAGGTTGGCCCAGCTACTCTTCTGCAGAGTGCTGGTCTGTGAGAAAGGATGGGAGGGAAGGGCTTCTTCAAGGCTGTGTTTGGTCTGAGACACTGATTTTGACATTTCAAACAGTGGAATGATCCAGACCCTGGGGAGAGCTCGGAATACAAGTCATGAGCTTTATTGAGCACATTCTAGTGTAAAAAAACCTAGTAGGAGAAATCATGATGAAGACATCCTGAGGGTGGGCACATGCCGTCTTTATTTCGAGGTTGGGTACTCTGCAGAAAGTAGGTTGGCTGAGCTCTGACTGAACCTGAGAGTTGGCTCCAAGGTGGCCCTTCTCAGTCACACCTGGTTTTGTTTCCTGAGATGATAACTAGTTAGAGGAGGGTGTCTGGAGTAAAGAGTCTGGGATTAGGGAAAGATGGGCAGTTGCTAAGTGCCTGCCTTCCCAAGGTGGCCCTTCCCTTGTTGCTCAGACCAAGTGGGTGGGAACCAGCGGCTGGGAAGAGACAGACAGCAGCGTTTTAGGAGCTGAAGGAAGGTTCTGAGCCAGGGTGGCTTGGTGCCCTGGCTGCTGCTGCTGACGTTTCCCACTGTTTCCTGCCACTGGTAGAGAGGACACGTCGGACAAAGCCTTTGTGGAGAGGTGGAGGGCCGGCTGGAGCTGACCACACCTCCATGCCCCATCACCACCATAATCACCACCAGTCCATGGCTGACCATCCTCCTCAGTGATCCCAGGGCTCTGTAGGAAGCAAATGTAGCTCTCCCTTATGACGTGGGCAAGCTGTGTTGCCTGGTCCTCACAGTCGTTCCCATTATCATTCCCCTCGCTTTGCTGGCCACCAGTCTGGCGTCTGCCCTGCTCCTCTCAGGGGCCACTTGGGACTGCCTTAGCAGAGACTCAGGCTCAGTTGATAATCTTGCCTTAAGTGTCCCTGATCTCCAGAGACATCTTCACTGGGAGATAACCAATGAGTATAAACTCCATGAAGAGACATAAGAGTTTGTTTTTAAGAAAGTGCCCTGGGCTGGCAGACCAGCTCTGGGGTGAAGACGCTTGCCTTGCCTTGCTGTCAACCTGCGTGTGATCCCAGAACTTGCGTGAAGGTAGAAGGAGAGAACTGACTCCGTAAAGTTGCCCTCCAACCTCTGCATGCACTCTGTGGCAGGCACACACACATAAACAATAATACAAAATAAATTCAGAATATTTTATACATGATCTTAGCCAAGAGGCTGAGAAGTAATTAAAACATTTTTTTCTTTTTCTTTTTTTTGAGACAAGGACTCACTATGTATCTTTGGTTGACCTGAAATTCCCTGTGTAGACTAGGCTAGCCTTGAACTCAAGTCTACCAACCTCTGCCTCCCAAGTACTGGGATTAAAGGTGTGCACTACCACCACCCGGCTCCCTTCATGATACTCTTTTTTAGCTTAGTTTTTGTTTGGTTGTTTGTTTGGTTGGTTGGTTGTTTGGTTGGTTTTTTCAGACAGGGTTTCTCTGTGTAGCCCTGGCTGTCCTGGATCTCACTCTGTAGACCAGGCTGGCCTCGAACTCACAGAGATCCGCCTGGCTCTGCCTCCCTAGTGCTGGGACTAAAGGCGTGCGCCACCACCGCCAGCAAGATATTCTTACCTTAGCCTCCCAAGTGCTAGGATTACTACAGGCATGTACCACCACACTTGGCCTAAAAACCACCTTTTTACACAAATGAATGCATATATTTGATCCTTCTTGGGCCATGTTTACATGAAAAACTTTATGTATATAGTACTATTACCTAAACACACTATTAATTGATTTTTTTGTTTGTTTTTGTTTTGTTTTGCACTATTAATTTCTAATGCTACTAAAACAAAGTATGGCAGCTTGGATGGCTCAAAACCACAGAACTTGGGATGGAGGATTCTGAAATGAAGTATTGGTAGGACTGTGCTCCGTCCAAAGCCCTGGCACTCCTTCCTTGCTTGTGCTCCACTCACTGGCTGCCTCCATCGTCACATGCTGTCTGTCCTCTGTGGTTCTCTGTGCCCCTCCTCCTGTGGGCATCCATCAGACTGGATTCAAGGCCCACTCTACAGCCGTGTGACCCCATCGTAACTGCCTCTGCAAAGATGCAGGTTCCAGTTCCAGAAGGAATGGAATGGGGGTGGTGTTCAACCCTTCAATGCATTTGAAGGATTTTTTGTTTTGTACCATCCAGTAATTTAGCTAGTTTCCACATTTTGTTCTGCCCCTACAATGTAGTGTGTTCATATACACGTATCTTTATATCGTGTACTATTATTCCTGTACTGTATAATCTTGGAGCCAGACATAACTATAATCCCAGCACTTGGGACGCTGAGGCAGAAGTATCACAGTTAAAGGCCATGGCCAGTCTGGGCTACATGGTAAGATATTCTTTTTTTTTTTTTAAGTATCGGTTATTTACTTATTTATTTTTGTGTGAGTGTGGGTACCACAGTGCACAGGTGAAGATCAGAAAACAGCTTTTGGGAGCCAGTTCTCTCTTACTATGGCGTCCAGGAATTGAACTCACAATATATTAAGCTTGTGCCAAAAGCACTTTTAATTCCAAGCCATCTCACCAGCCTAGTAAGACACTGTCTTTAAAAGACAAGGGTGGTGGTGGTGGTGAAGGAGGAGGAGGAGGAGGAACGATGTCTCAGTGGTTAAGAGCACTCATTGCTCTTCCAGAGGACCCAGGTTCAGTCCCCAGCACCCACATGGCAGCTCACACCTGTCTGTAACTCCAGTTCCAGAGGACCTGACACCCATGGAAAAAACACCAATGCACATTGAAGAAAAAAAAGACCAGACATGGTGGTGGCACATGTCTCTATGAGATTAAGTCAAGTTCCAGGCCAGCGAGAGCTACATAGTACAACCCTGTCTCTAAAAGTGGGAGGGAGGGTAGTGTTGTAAACACCTTTAATCTCAGTACTCCAGAGGCAGAGTTAGGTAGATTTCTGAATTCAGTACCAGCCTGATCTACATAATAAGCTTCAGGACAGCCAAGGCTGCATAGAAGGATCTTATCTTAGAATAAAGAAGAATACAACAAAAAACAAGTGCTATAAAGATGGTTCATTGGTTAAGAGCACTGGCTGCTCTTTCAGAGGATCTAGGTTCAATTCCCAGCACCTACATAGGGCGGCTCACAACCTCTGTAACTCTAGTTCCAGGGGATCTGACACCCTTTTCTGGACCCTTCAGACACCAGTTATGCACATGGTATACAGACAACACACCCATACAAATGAAACAATGTAATAATATAATAAAAATCATTCTTCCTCTAGTCTTTAAATTTTATCATTTATATCTTTAAGTAATCTGGCATTCACTTCAGTCTATTTGGAAGATTAGAGATCAAACTACTTTCTTGCAAATAGAGATCCTTGGTCTTTAAATGTTAGCTAAATCGCCCTTCCTCATGGGAGAAGTATATGCCTCTAATTTTTTTTTTTTTTTTTTTTTTTTTTTTTTTTTCTGGAGCTGAGGACCGAACCCAGGGCCTTGCGCTTGCTAGGCAAGCGCTCTACCACTGAGCTAAATCCCCAACCCCCATTTTTGTTGTTTTTTTATTTTGTTGTTTTTTTGAGACATGGTTTCTCTGTGTAGCTTTGCGCCTTTCCTGGAACTCACTTGGTAGACCAGGCTGGCCTTGAACTCACAGAGATCTGCCTGGCTCTTCCTCCTGAGTGCTGGGATTAAAGGCGTCCGCCGCCGCTGCCGCCACCGCCACCACCACCAC
This sequence comes from Onychomys torridus, assembly GCF_903995425.1. Classification (NCBI taxonomy): domain Eukaryota; kingdom Metazoa; phylum Chordata; class Mammalia; order Rodentia; family Cricetidae; genus Onychomys; species Onychomys torridus. The sequence continues at coordinate 62,830,588 of NC_050460.1, read as the reverse complement.
CACCTGCTGCCTCTACACAGTTTAAGTAATAGATGGACCCACACATGCACAGGTATATGCCATTCCACATTCTCTTTGTGTCTCAGCTTTTTGCCTGAATGTGTATTTTCCCTGCTTGCAGGAAGCACATGGCTCCTTTACATTCTCAGCTGTGAACTTTTAACAGCTGAGCCATCTCCAGCCCACGCACATGCAACTGTAAGAACCAGTTCTCTCCAGGCGGAACAAGTCTGAGACAGATCTGCATGCGATCCCACACTGACCTGCCCAGGCTCGGGACACCAGGAAATGCCATGTCATTCCACCAGTGTCTTCCCCACTGCTCCTGCAGTCCACACTTCTTTCTTTCCAGACTGCCAAGCCTCTGGCTTCTCAGTGTGCTCGCCTGTCATGTGCTGGCCTCTCTCAGGATATCCTGGTCACAGCCTAGAACAGTCCTGCTAAAACATCAGGAAGCCAGTGCTCAGGAGTCTGACAGTTCCTGTGGGAGGGGAGCTGGGCGACCAGCAGCCCCCGAAGCCCTCACCGACATTTGCTGCAGCCCTGTCCCTTCTGGCCGGTCCATGCTCGTGTCTCTAGTGCTCTTCCCTGCCCTCAGGTGCCTTGGGAACTTCTGTACTGACTTGGTCTGTTCTGAGAGGTGCAAAGGAGGCCTCACACTGAGGGCTCCACAGGCCGCCTGAGACAGGCCTGGACTCCATGCCCGAGCCTCCTTCCCAACAGTGTAACTTCTCCTTATTTATGCTGCCTTGTGTGTTCATTGCCTCCAGGGGGTTCCTGTACTTTGACAAGAAATCATCGTATTTGCTCTTTAATAAGAAACATTTTGCTGGGTGGTGGTGGTGGTGTACGCCTTTAATCTCAGCACTTGGAGGCAGAGAGAGGTGGATCTCTTTGAGTTCGAAGCCAATCTGGTCTACAGAGAGAGTTCCAGGACAGTGAAACCCTGTCTCGGGGAAAAAAAAGGAAAAAAAAAAAAGAAAGAAAAAGGAAATAAATAAGTAAGTAAGTAAGTAAATAAATAAATAAATAATTCCAGAAGGGGAGGAAAATGTCCAACTTGGCAGCCTCCTATGGCCATGTAAACAGGTGGCCCTGGAGGGCCCTGAAGGGGAGAGACCCCTCACAGGAATGGTGCATCATCAACCTCAGAGCCCTGGAAGTGAAGGTCTCTCCCAGGGAAAGCCAGGTGCTGTGTGTGGTGGGTGATGCAGGGACAGGGAGTGTCCAATGCAGTCCCTCCTGGTGAGGACCCTGCACCCACTTGTAACCTTCCGAAAGAACTCTGTGTGCTGCCTGTCTGTCTCAGAGGACTTCTGTCAGGGGCGGTTTTGTTTTTTGTTTTGTTTTGTTGTTGTTTTTAGATAGGTTTTCTCTGTGTAGCTCAAGCTGTCCTGGCAAACACTGACTCAGACAGTTTTCCATGTGCATGTCTTGACTTAAGAAGCTGACTGTGTCTCTGCCACCTTTGGTTCTAGGGTTTCAGAACCATCTTGTTTAACATTTTGGAAATACACTCTTAGAGAACATAGAATTGGAAGTAAACAAGAAATAATGCAATAGGTTAGAAGTGAGAAAAAAGAGGTGGTGGATACAGGACCCTCTCAGAGAAGCTAGGGAGGATTGCCAGGCAGCTAGCTGGCACTTAACGCTTGGGGCTGGGACTCATTCTGACCACATTGTGAACCTCGGAGCTGGAAGCAGCAATTGGTAGTAGCACATCCCTTCTGAGTTGAGGTGGAGCACTGGCTTATGGGCAGAAGCAACTTACTGTCCACCAAAAATAGCCAGAGAAGTCTCCATCCCTTCTGCCTTAGAGTGACCCTCACCTCACTCTTCCTTCCCAGAATCATCCTGGTCTCCACAGGTGTGCATAAGAACGAGGGTCTAGGGCCACACCAGGGTGTGTGCATGCATCAGGAGCCTCCTGGTGTGGGAGCACCTGTGTACTGCCCACCCTGGGCTGGAGATGGTCAGACATGCCAGGTCCAGGGTAGAGACAGAAGAACTGTGTAACTGAATGCTGGTTGCAACTGTTATGCTCTGCTGAGTGATTTGATGGAGGACATGCATGTACATGTTAAAAGATTCTTTTCACAAAGTATAGAAAAGCATGCAGAGAAAAGGGCCTCTCCTTCCCAGAACCCTGTCCTCCAGACCGGCTCGAAGAGGTCTCCAGAGGGGACGGGTACTTCCCGGTCTGCTTTTGTTCCTGGGCTGCTGGGCTCCCCAGTGTCCTTCTGCACCTGTCTGCCCTCTCTCTCTTTCCCTCTCACAGACTTCGACCCCTGGGCATCGAGTGACTGTGAGCAGAACGAGTCGGAGCCCATCCCTGCCAACTGCACTGGCTGTGCCCAGATGTTACCCCTCAAAGTAACGCTCCCAGAGGACACGCCGAATAGTTTTGAGAGACTCCGTCCTCTAGTGATCAAGGTAGGCAAGAAGCCAGGTTTTCCTATGAACAGCCTGCCCATAAAAGGCTGGATCAAACCCTGCAAAGCTGTGGTAACTCACTGTGGTCTTCTCTGTCTTTCTGTGTCACCAAGACAGGACAGCCTTTGTTGTCTTCAGAGATTCAGCATTTCTCATGCCAGTACCCTGAAGCCACAGAGGGCTTCACTGAGGGGTTTCTCACCAAGTGGTGGCGCTGCTTTCCTGAGAGGTGGTTCCCGTTTTCTTACCCATGGTGAGTCTGAAAGGTGCTTAGCTTGCTTGTGAGGAAGGGGCAGGGCAGGTGTCAAAGCAGTGAGAGCCGGTACCATAGATCTGATCGGCACACCTTCAAGTCAGCCTGCCATGCCGTGCCGTGCCGTGCAGGGAGGAAGAGAACAGGGTCTCTGCCTGTCAGTCTGCTGCCATGCATTAGGTACTTTATTGCTGTGATAGAACACTGTAACCAGTGTTTATTGGGCCTGTATTTCCAGGGGAATAAGAGTCCATCCCCTGTGCCCAGCAGACGGTCTTTAGACTCTCAGAGTGATACCTCTGGCGAGGCCAGCTTCCCAAGCCTCCCTGAACAGTGCCAACACCTGAGGCTATGAAGGATGTTCTCATTCAGTCATGAACCTGATTGCAGCTGCTTAACATTTGCTCTAAGGAGAAGAATCAGGAGGTTGAGGGCTGAAGAGAAAGCTTAGCAGATAGAAGAGCTGCATCCATGGTCAAGACACAAAGCAGGAGTTCTCAGCCACTTTGCAGATCCACGGCCAAGGCGCAAAGCGGGGATTGTCAGCCACTTTTCGGATGAGAAGATTAGATTCAGCCAGGTGAAGCTGGTTGCCCAGCTCACTGACAGTGGGAACCTGTTTGCTTTCCAGTTCCTTCTTGTGTCCTACAGAAAACATGGGCCATTCCTTAAGGCTAAGGCTCCCTCTGGCAAGAAAGGAAGAGCCAGCTTCCATGGAGAACTGGTTCAAAGGAAAATTAAAATTGCACTTTAGGGTTTTGTTGGATAACTCCTTTCTAAAATATTTTTTACATCTAAAATTTTTATTACATTCATTCGTTTATTGTGTGCCTGTGTGTGAGTGCTCATGCTGTCATGTATGTGTGGGAGGTCAGAGGCCAACTTGTCGAAGGCAGTTCCCACCTTCCATCACATGGGTCCTGGGATGACAGCAGATGCCTGTGCCTACTGAGTCTGCACACCAGCCCCTTTGCTGGACAAGTTCCCAATGCCTCTGCCATCCTTTTTCTTAGTCTTTATTACGTGATTTAGAAGTGAGAGAGGGGTGGGGTATACTTGTGTGCCATAGCATGTACATAGAGGTCAGAGGACAATGTTCAGGGGTCATGGCTCTCTTTCTACCGTGTGGCTTCCAGGGACCAAACTCAAAAGACACCAAACATGGCAGCGGGTGCCTTCGTTCACTATTTGTTTTTTTATTATTTTATATTGTGTGTATGGGAGGGAGTATGCCCGTGAGTACAGGTGCCCTCCAAGGCCAGACAAATCAGACCCTCTAGACCTGGAGTTCCAGGTGGTTGTGAGCCACTCTGCATGTGCTCTGAGAACCGAACTCAGGTCCTCTGAAAGAACAGAATAAGCTCTTAACCTCTGAGCCCTCTCTAGGCGCTCCTCAGTGTGGGGGTCAGAGGACAGCTCGCAGAAGTTGATTCTCCCTGCCACTTTGAGAGCTCCAAAGGGCAAGCTCAGGTCGCCTGCTGAGCCACCTCCCCAGCCCCACCTTTCTTTAAGTTTGTTAACAGGCTGCTCGGGCTGCCCCCTGTCCCCACTCTGCCTCAAAGGAAAGTCACGCTTTTTGTCCCTTTCTCCTTCTCGTCAGCCTCTCTTCCCCTGCCTCTAGCCTGCTGTTACCCAGCTCCTTTTCCAAAGTGGAACGAGAGGATTCCCATTTTCTCTATCACTTCAGCTGGAACTTAACATTCCACCCATATGTAACTACCTAGAGGGCGTTTCTTGGTGAGCATGCGTGACTGTCATCATGGATCCAATGCCTAAGACACCATCCTGCTGGGTAAGGAGACAAATGCCAGTAACCCCAGCCCTGGACTGTGGAGGCAGGAGGACCAGATAAAGGTTATTATCCTCAGCAACGAAGTGAATAGGAAGCCGGCTAGGATCCATGAGACTCTGTTCCAAAAAGACCAAACAGGGTCTGAGGATACAGCAGTTGGGAGTGCTTGCTGCTCCAGAGGACCTGGCTTTGGTTCCCAGCACCACAGCATATAACTTCCATAACTGGCTCCGGAGGTTAGCTCCCTCTCTGGCCTCCGTGGGCACCCACATACATGTGGCATACTCACACAGACACATATATTTTATTTACTTATTGAGATCGGACTCACTTTGTAGTTCTGTTCACTGTGTAGAACAAGCTGACCGCAAACTCACAGAGATCCACCTTCCTCTGCCTCCTGAGTGCTGGGATTAAAGGTGTGCACTACCATGCCCAACTACAGACATAAAAAAATTAAAAAAGAAATGTTTAAAAAACAAAAGAAAACAAAAAGCATAGTCCAGCTCTTTCTCATCTGCACCTGCTGCCATTGGCCACCCCTACTCTGTCCCTTTTGCAGTCAGGCTAACCTAGCTGCTGACTTATTTCTGCTTTGCACTTTCTCAGGAGGAGACCTCTGAACAGATCACAAATCTTACGGGAGCTTTTTCCTGTTTTTACCCAACTTCCATTTCCAAAAGATGCCTCCTTAAACAAGTGCTTCCTGGTCCACCCGGAACCTGTGGTGGGTAGCAAGGTAAGCGTGTTGGCAGGACCTGGCTCGTTCTTTCCCCCTTTGGGATATGGGCCGAGTGATGGAGGCCTTCTCTGCATGTGGACTCAGAGAGAGTTGACGGTCGCGCTGCGGGCATCTGGCACATTCCCAGAAATCTTTGCTGCAGATCTGTCTCCTGCCGCTTTCCTCTTGAGAGGAGTGGGAAGTTGATCTGACATCCCTACCTCAAATCAGAACATAGTCAGGCTGTAGAGGAATAGTGTGTCATTATAGTCCCAGCCTTTTCTTTTGGTAAATAGGGAAATGCAGCCTGAGAGAGAAACCTTTAGCCCAACTTTAGGGGGATTTTGAAAACCCACCCAGCACTGACACTGGGCAGCTTCCAGCTCCTCCTAAGACTCAAACTCCAAGGACTCCGGCTCCTCTTCTAGCCTCCAAGAGTGCCCACACATCTGCCTTATAGATAACAATGAAATAACAATAGTAAAAATAAATGAATAACCCAGAGAGGAGATTTTTTACCCTGGTTGCAGTACCAGGAGATGCCATGATTAGGAGAGACTAGTTTGTTTTGTCTTTTAGAGATAATTATGAAATTTGTTGTTATTCATGTTTTCCTCATTGCTCAGCCTATAGGAAACTCAAGGCCATATATAAGGCCAGGCTTTTTGGCACCCGCCTTTAATCCCAGGATTCAGGAGGCAGAGGCAGTTGGATCTCAGTGAGTCCAAAGCTACATAGAGTTTCTGGTCTACACAGAGTTGCAGGACAGACAGACTGGAAAGAAAAAGCCATTATGTGTAAAGGGTTTTGTCCACTAACCCTCATTCTTCTCCTTCTTTCTCCTGCACCCGTTCTTTACTCCAGATGCATAAGGTGCATGATTTGTTCACTGTTGGCAGCGGGGAAGCCATGTTGCAGCTCATCCCTCCTTTCCAGTGCCGAAGACACTGTCAGTCTGTGGCCATGCCGATAGAGCCTGGAGATATTGGTATGTAGGGTCCAGGAGGACAGAGGCAGTATTTCTAAGCATCTCACATTGCCGTCCAGAAGGCTTTAGCCTTTGGGCTGGAGAGATGGCTCAGCTGTTAGAGGCTAAGCTCACAACCAAAAATATACGATGGTTCTATCTGCTTAAATCAAAAGTAACACAGTTGATGCATTGTGCTTAAAAGGAGAACAGGTGAAGTAACACAGGGAGATAGATGTGTGCACAGTCAGCACTGAGAATGAGGGTGTCAGTTGGGCCTAACGACTCCAAGTTAGAAGGGATTCTGGAAGTTATTTAGAATAATTTATCCTTTTATAGATGAGAGTCAAGTGACCTTCCCAGTGTCCCACCATCAAGTCACGTAGCCTCGAGTCTCTGCCTGACACAGGCACGCCAGGCCAGAGCCACGGCCAGGTCAGAGGAAACCTTCATACCTGTTTTGCAGAGAAGACAGCAGGAAGTGAAGGGCCACCATCACATGGGTGTCACTTCTCTGTGTCCCACAGCCAGACCCGGCTCACATCGATGACCCACCTTGATTCTGGCTCCATGCTTCCTGTCCGGTATCCTCAGAGTCTATTCCAGATCAGTCAGTTGACAGTGTCCTCTTGGCAGAAGCAATGGTGGCAGCAGATGCCACTGGTGTCCCTGTCTGTACTGCCTCACAAGATCCGGAGCCCTTGCCAGGCTGAGGCCAGCTTCCCTTGGGTCCTTTTACCACTGGCCCTCAGAAGCCCCAGGGTGCCAGAATGCTCTCACCTTAGGGAAGGCCAGGAGCTGGCACTGTGCCAAGTGTTGCCCCCATCTCAGAGCCTTTTGTTTTAGTGTAGGTGTGGGGGTATGACGGAAACTGAGCGGTAATAATGGGACCCAGTGGTCCAGGACGCGCACGACTGCAGTAAAAAGTGAATGTGTGCGTGGGAGCAGCAGGCCCCGCTTCCTGAGTGAAGTGACCCTGCATCCAGAGTAGTTGTCACAGAGAACAGGCTTTGAAATTGTGGGCACACTGAAACAGGTCTCTGTCTTATTTCCTACAAACACCGTTGTTCAGACAACTTCAGAAGCACCTTAAATTTCCAGATTCTAGATTTCAGTTCCCACAAGCATCCGGAATGCCAGTTAGAAAGTTTGAAAAGAAGGGGTGACTGGCAGCTGCCAGGGAAGCTTTGATAGGCAAGAGCAGCCTAAAACACAGACGCTAGGCTCCTTCCTGGCTGGCAGAGCCTGAATGGCCAGTCACATGGCAAGCCTTTAATCCCAGCACTCGGGTGGCAGAGCCAGGCAGATCTCTGTGAGTTCCAGGACAGCCTGGGCTACAAAGCAAGTTCCAGGAAAGGCACAAAAGCTACACAGAGAAACCCTGTCTCAAAAAACCAAAAAGAAAAAAGAAAAAGAAAAAAACCAGCCTGAGAACTGGTGGCTGATGGTTTCCTCATTGAAAACAGGCTGCCTTTGTGACCAGCTAAAATGTGATTCAGTTGTCCAGAGGATGGTGGGGAGAGCATGTCTGCACTTGAGAACTAGTAATTGCAAGGCATACTTCCTTAGGCCTCCGGGGGCCCAGAGGCCTTCGCAGTCAAATGCAGCCCCCCACCTGCAAGAGCAGCAGGGCTTGGACCCCTGGCTCTGGCCAGTGTCCCTGACGTTCACTCTTTCCTGTTGCTGTCTTCCTCCAAGGCTATGCGGGTGCTGCCGACTGGAAGGTCTACATTGTAGCCAGAGGGGTCCAGCCTCTGATCATCTGCGATGGAACCACTCTCTCAGAACTGTAGGAGACAGCTGTCTGTGGGAACTACCTGAAGAGCTGGAAACCAGGCTGGAAAGAGTGGGGAGGGGAATAAAAACGCTGAAACAGTCTCCTCGGGTTGGTTGCTTAGTTACCTGCCCTGGGTGCACTGGAGACAGTGGCTAGGGCCCTACTCCTAAATCTCTGTCCCCAGATTCCTCAGGGAGGGTTGCAGCCTGACTGCTGCCCAAGGCTTTGCCCACATTGTCTTCTCCCAGGCCTTTGGACACTGAGGTGTTGGAAGTGGGCTGGTGGCTCCCTCCGTGGGTGTGGACATGCTCCTCTACTGGCTTCTCGGCAGTGGAAGGGCAGCAATAGGTGCTCACACCACATCCTTCACCAGGTGGATCTGTTTGTCCGCTCTTTCCCTGGCCACATTACCCTGCACTAAAAAGTACAAAAGGGAAATCCATGGCTGACTTTAAAAATCACTACAGTTTGACAAGCAGAAAGAATTTTGAACCATTGTGGGGAGGCTCAGATAGCCAGAATTGCATCATTTTTTGTTTTGTTTTGTTTTGAGGCAGGGTTTCTCTGTGTAACTTTGCACCTTTCCTGGAACTCACTTGGTAGCCCAGGCTGGCCTCAAACTCACAGAGATCCACCTGGCTCTGCCCCCCCCCCTCCCCGAGTGCTGGGATTACAGGTGTGTACCACCACTGCCTGGCCAGAATTGGATCTTTAAAAGTACCTGCTAGCACCAGGTACATACCTTTAATCCTAGCACTTGGGAGGCAGGCCAATATCTATGAGCTCTAGGCTAGCCTGGTCTACATAGTGAGTTCCAGGTTTGCCATAGATTGAGACCCTGTCTCAAACCCTCTCCACGCCGCCCCCCCCTCCGCCACTACCCAAAATGTACCTCCCAGATCTAGGGATGTAGCTCAGTGGTAGAGCGTTTGCCTAGTGTGTGTGTGAAGCTCTGAGTGCAGTCCTCAGCATCACAAGGAGGAAAAGGAAAGTGCCCCTCTTTTATAATGCCCATGGCTCCTGGAGCTTTTGTGATGGATGCTGGAGCCTGGGTTACAATTCCAAATCTTGGACGGTCCCTGCCCCTCCCCCACTGCCCATCAGATTGGTTTCTCAGAAGTTCAGCCTCCCCTAGCTGGCCAGCACCCTCGCTGAGGCTGCCCTTGTCAACTGCTGCTGCGTCCCACCCCCTTCAGAAGGAATGAGTTGGAATAGCTGGCCTGAGGGAGGCAGGCACCTCCCTGAGTTTGATCTTTAGGCCTGACTCTCCACAGAGATATTTTTCAGCAGCCTCAAAGCTGAGGTAGTGTGGTTGGAGGAGGAGCTGCAGAGCCAAAGCGTTCGCTCTCAGTGTGCAGCTCACTTGGTGGCCCTCTGTCCTGCCATGATCCTGTCTTCGTACTGGGAGGCAAGGTGACATGTTGGTTTTGTCAGGGTGCACGACTGTCCTAACTAGGTGATCTGCTGTGCTTACTGTTCCCCTGGGTGCTTTGGGGTGTCTTTATCAAACAATGCAGAGAAGGATGCCCCTTTCTTTTGTTTGTTTGTTCTTTTGTTTTTTTGAGACGAGGTTTCTCTGTAGCCTTGACTGTCCTGAAACTCACTCTGTAGACCAGGCTGGCCTCGAACTCAGAGATCTGGCTGCCTCTGCCTCCCAAATGCTGGGATTAAAGGTGTGTGTCAGCACCCCCTGGTAGGGATACTTTTTTTGCTTTTTGTTTTGTTTTGTTTTGTTTTGAGACAAGGGTGTCTCACTGTGTGGCTCTGGCTAGCCTTGAACTCATGTAGACCTGACTGGCCTTGAACTCATAGAGATCTGCCTGTCCCTACCTCCCCAGTGCTGAAATTAAAAGTGTGCACTACTACACCCAGCTTCCTCTGCCCTCTTATTGGTCCTTTATTGCCATGGCTAAGTACTTGACCACTGACCATGCCTCACAGAGATGAAGGAGAACCAAGCTGAGTGGTGGCCTCTATTTCCAAATTGCAGAAATCAGAATACTTCACAGTAGGTCTGTATAGGCCAAGGCGGTCTATGGTGATGGAAGCTGTGACCCCCTGTGGGGTCCTCTCCATCCTTGGAGGGGCTCTGTACCTTCTCCCAGGCCCTTGCTCCCCTGCAGTTCATAGAGAGCAGTGGGGAGCACGTGTGCGGTTAACCAAAGAGGGTTCTGAGAGGAGGCGGCTGAGGTGGTTTGTGGGTTTCTGAAAGACAAGCAGCCTTCACAGCGCTCTGGCAGAATGGTTCAGAGCACCTGGGGGAGCTTGAAAGAATGGAGCCTTTGTGTGGCCAGTGGAGGAAAAACAAGTCTGTACACATAGAAGTCCCACTGCTAAGCAGCTAGGATTCAGAGGTTGTCGGTCAGAGGAGCATGAGAGGCCAGCTCTAAGCTTCCACAGTGTACTTCCCCTGATGCATGTTGGGTGGGGTTACACCCAGGTCCTGGAGAAGAGGCTCAGAGGTTCAGAGCCACTGTCTCAGTCTAGAACCTGGTGTTCTTTCAGTGTTTGACTCCATGTTTATATCTGGAGTCCAGAAAAGAGCTTGAGCTGAAATCAAGGAAAAGGAAACCTTGCCTGGCTTGGCCTTAGGAGGCCTGAAAACGCCAGAAGTCCTGCAGTCAGCAGTACAGGCTGTGTGTGTGTGTGTGTGTGTGTGGCGTGCACACTTCAGCTGAGGCTTGTGCAGGCAAGGGAGAGACTCTCAAAAGCTTTTCTGCTCTTAACTGCTGCACAGAAGTTGCTCACCTCAAGGAATTCTGGATCTGGAGTCCAGGAAGGACTGGGGGCTGCCGGTGGGCTTTCTTCAGCCAGCTGGAATCCTGGAGACAGAAGCAGCAAAGGCCCCTCTGCACGTGTGGTGGTGTGGACAGGGGGGTGAGGGTCAAAAAGAACTGGCATTGGGAAGGCCAGGACCCATCCAACCAGCTCACCTCAGGTGCCAATGCGAACCAGGCGTGGGGCCGGTTATGAAGTGGTTACTAGGCAGTGACCTAGTGACCTCTGTGTGAGTTAGGTTCATTTTCTTGTGGGACTCCAGGCCCTAGAAATCAGCTCTCTGGGGAGGCAAGTGTTTGAAGTGTTTGAGTCCATGGGGCTGGAGCTCACATGGTCGACTCTGAGTGGACACCATAGCTGTCGTCGTTTGTGGAAGAGGCAGGCTTGTCCTCACCCCACTCTGGATTTTAAGGAGGAGAGGAAGTGGCAGACAGTGCCTTGTGGTACTAGAGTTCACCTGTTTGGTGCAATTCAGAGAAAATTTGGGGGTGCATTGGTTGGTTGGTTGGTTGGTTGAAGACAGGGTCTCCCTGTGTAGCCCTGGCTGGCCTGAAACTCAGTGTGTAGAATAAGTTGGCATCAGCTCACAGAAATCTGCCTGTCTCTGTCTCCCAAGTACTGGAGTTACGTGGTTCATTTCCTTTTCTTTTTTTTCTTTTTTTTTTTTAAGATATGTGTACAGCATGTATGACTGCAGGCCAAAAGAGGGCACCAGATCTCATTACAGATGGTTGTGAGCCACCATGTGGTTGCTGGGAATTGAACTCAGGACCTCTGGAAGAGCAGTCAGTGCTCTTAACCTCTGAGCCATCTCTCCAGCCCATGTGGTTCATTTTCTACAAGAAAGGAATAACATTCAAGTCATTCTAGCCTCCAGCACACCTCGGGCTGCATACACTATCCCTTAGACTTCACGGAGTCCTGGGAAGTAGGGGCAGATGGATCCTTGTTTCACAAGGAAAGAAACTGAGGCTAGAACAGGAAGTTACTGGCAGGTGGCAGGTGACTCCACCTGGAAAGCATGCCCTTGGCTTGTGGGCATGCCCCACTGGCGTGAAAGACAGACCTGGAAGGTCAGCAAAACAGGGAGTGCTCCATGGGATTTGCTTTCCAGGCGCTCAGGAAGACGTTGGAGGAAAGAACCTCACCACACAGTCTTTATAAAAATCTGCCCTGTGCCCCTCCCCTTGTGAAAACTCATTCCTGACAGTCAGTAGCCGGAGCACAACTGCATCCAGCCATTTTCCCACCACTGCGTTTCCAGATGTGTGTCCAGTTCCAGCTGTGGGTCCCTTTGGAGTTGCATCACTTGTTTTTCAGTTCTCAAGTTTTCTCTTCCCCTCTTCCAAAACCTAGCAGAGGCCGCAGCGTTTCAGAACTGTTGCTTCGAAAGCCAGTATCCCATTCACTCCCCACAGGTGACCTCAGCCTTGCCCCCGTGGTCTGGATGTGTCAGCCTATCGTTTCCACAGTGACTATTCATGTGTCAGCATCTCCTTGTCCAGCTGAGGCTAGGCCATGAGGGGAAGGGAGGAGGCTCACCCACCCCCCAGCCAGGGACTAAGGAATGGGCTTTAACGTGGCACTTCAGAACCTATGCATGTCCATGAGGGAGCTGTAGGTGCTCGGAGACAGCCCTGTGGCAAATGTAAAACAAGGCCCAGGCAGGCAGCCTGCCCTCACCTAGTCTCTACTACCCAGCAGCTTCTTCCAGAAGAGCCCAGCAGGGAACCCAAGCCAGCTTGCCTGAGCACTGTGTGACTTCAAGTCTGGGCTCTGGAGAAGCCCTCTAGCCAGCTGGTCAGCTGTCCAGGCCCCTGCGTGTCTGGTTTCCTTGCCCTGCATAATTTCAGCATTAGTGCTAAATACATCTTTCATTTGCCTCCCTCTGGAGACTGGAATGTCCAGACTCTTGAAGCCAAGCTGGGTAAAAGAACGTTACATAACCAAGCACGGACCCTTCCGCCCCAGCTCAGGGCCAGTCAGTCAGGCAGTGGTCACTAGTCCAAGAGCCACAGCTGCCAGCACCCTGCAGAGAAGGGGACCCCACCCTGCTGCGTTTTTGAGTTTCAAACAAATTGGGGAGTCAACATCTGCTTCTTCGTACTAGGCGTTACTTCATTACACCACAGCCACTCTGGGGTGGGGTCCTGGGCAGCCATCTTTACTCCACAGCGTCCCTCCCTCAAGCTGCACTTGGTTCAGGACCCAGTGGACACAGGCATTTCCAAAGAAGCCTGTCTCACCAAGGCAGCTTGCCCTCCACATCTTTCCATAGTTCTCCCCAGAAATGGGCTGGCAGTGGCCTTTTACCCCTGTCTCCCTGACCTGGTGCAAAGAACAAATACAGATCCCCAGAGTAGGGAAGGAAAGGCACAAGGTAGCCAGGGATGCTCCAACACAGCCTCTTCCTGCTGTCCTCAGGGACCAATGCGGTCTAGAGAATCATGATATGGCATCTGGGTGGCCATGTGAGGAGAGAGGCATTCACCTGTCCTAGCCATGGCATCCTGTAGAGCAGTGGGTCACAACCCCTTTGGGATGTCACATGACCCTTTCTGTAGTATACTACAGACTTGTGTGTGACTGCACCAGGGAAAGAATGGATGTGAATTAAAGTTTTGTGTAATGGAATTTTTACTTTTTACAATTAAAATTATGTATGTTGCTTGGTAAGAACTTCCCTGTTCTTGGTGTCTTTAATTTTCCCATCTTTCTCTTTTTCTGGGAAGTGGATGGATGGTGAGGAGACAATTGAGGCCGGTGTGTGACGCTCCCCTGGCGCCTCTGGCTGGGTTTGGCTTCTCTCTCCTGCCCTTGCACCCCAGCCTCGCTCCTCCTGCAGCCTCTGCCATGGGCTCTCATCCACTACCCCTCAAGTTCAGGGTCTCAGTTCTCAGAGCTCTCTCTCCCCATGCTTGCACATTTTACTCAGAATTCAAATGAGCCAAGAGACCTTTGTCCTCACCAGGCAGCCACACAGAACCTTTTGTGACCACATGCTCTCGAGGGTGCCACACTCACAGTGGCATTTCACCTGTGGCACAAATGGAGACCCCAAACCCTGCTGGTTCAATCTGCCACCAGACAACAGGGATGCCATTAACTTAAGGTGGCGTGTGTGTGTGTGTGTGTGTGTGTGTGTGTGTGTGTGTGTGTGTGTTTGTGTGTGTGTGTGTGTGTGTATTCATGTATGTGTATACATTATATATTATTTTTTATATAAATGCATAACAGGGCCATATCTTCTCTCTTTTTTTTAAAATTTTATTTATTTATATATTTTAGGTATGAGTGCTCTGTCTGCATGTATGCCCGCATGCCAGAAGAGGGCATCAGATCCTATTGTAGATGGTTGTGAGCCACCATGTGGTTGCTGGGAATCAAACTTGGGTCCTCTGGAAGAGCAGACAGTGCTCTTAACATCTGAGCCATCTCTCCAGCCCCTTCTTCTTTTCTTTTGTTCTGAGACAAGATCTCTATGTAGCCCTGGCTGGTCTGGAACTTACTATGCAGACCAGGCTTGGTCTCTAACTCACAGAACTCTGCCTGCCTCTGGCTCCCGAGTGCTGGAATTATAGGCGTGCACCACCATGCCCAGCCTCAAGGCCATCTTATTTCGTTTTTCTTACCTACTTGCCATGCCCTTTCCCTTCTCCCCACATTATCCCTCAACTTCCCCTGCTAAGCCGTGTGCACAGCCATGCCCTGCTGTGGATCTTTGCTTAATTTTTTCATGGACTTTGATCATAGTCATAAAGATGGGAGAGGGGCATTGCTTTATCATGGATTTTTTGTTTTGTTTTGTTTTTTTGTTTTTCAAGATAGGGTTTCTCCATGTAGCTTTGGAGCCTTTCCTGGGACTCCCTCTATAGAGCAGGCTGGCCTCGAACTCAGAGATCTGCCTGCCTGGATTTTTTTTTTAAGATGGTCTCATGTAACTCAGGCTGGCCTTGAACTCTTTATGTAGCCAAAAATGATCTTGATTTCTGATCCTCCTGCCTTCACTTCTAGAGTACTGAGATTTAGTCAGGGACCCACGATACCTAGGACCAAACCCAAGGCTTCTCACATGCCAGGTGAGCACTGTACCATCTGAGCCACGTCACCGGCCCCTCAAAGTAGAAGCTTCCTCCTGGGCCCCGTGCTCATGTCCCCACAGAGGAAGTTCCCCTGGGGCTGCCAGCTTGGCTCTCCCTCACCCTTCCTCATGGTTAATACTTGGTGGTATGGCTGTGCATCTGTCCGTTAATCCAGCCGTTCCACTGTTGGTGAACCACAGCCTGCAGAGTGACCGTTGGCATTGCACACTGAGAAGCTTGGTGTTAAGTATTTGTTTGTGCAAAATGAATGTTACTGCTTATTACCACCCTAATGTGCGTTCCTCAGAAATCACTACACTCCACAGTGATAACTGATTTGCCTCCTCGGAACTAAACATGCTAACACCTCTGGCCCTGATTAGCACTTGATTCCTTGTTGAAGGGAAGGGAGGTAGCCTGTTCAGTGCTGGTCTTAGCCTTTGAGAGCATTTGCATGTGACTTGAATCCCTCCCGTCTCCTTCCCTCAGCTTCTCCCCTTCACCACTGATGCTCTGAAGCCTTCTTTGCATGTCCACAGTGGTCCTGGCTACCTTCTGCCTCTGCTCTTTGCTCTCAGCCCCTGCTTCTAACCAGTACCACGTCCTGAGGACTCCAGCCCCACTGCTGTGCAGATCCGTTTGCCTCCTGTTCCCTGTGACTCACGGCCTCCCATCCAACCTCAGTCTCCTCCCCACCTTATTTCCATCCTCACCTGCTGTGCCCACCTCTACTGGTCCATTGTGATTCTGGAAATGTCCAGGCTGAGGTTTTGGTTTTCATAAACTTTTTTTTTTCTAAGAGCAGTTTTTAGCTTCACAGCAAAATCAAGTAAAGACTGTGAGTTCCCACCACCTCAAACAGCTTGCCCACATCCCAGCATCCTGCACCCGGATAAATATTCCTTACAGCTGTGAGTCTATGTTGGCCTGTCATTCCCACCTGTAGCCCAGTCTACCCCAGGTTCACTTCACTCTTGCTATTCCACATTGTGTCGGTTTGAACAAGCGTTTAACACGCACACATTATAGTTCCACATGCAGTGGATTGTCTTGTTGTTATTGTTTTTGTTTGTTGTTCATTTTTGAGACCAGGTCTCTCTACACAGCCCTGACTGTCCCGTAACTCACTGTGTAGATCAGGCTGGCCTTGAACTCACAGAGATTGCCGTATGATGGGCTCATCATCAGTATGTGGCCTTCAGACTTGCTTCTTAGTAATAGACACAGACATGATCTTCCACATCTTCTCAGCTTGACAGCTCGCGCTGCCTTTGCATGCTGCTTAGCACTCCACAGCCTAGACGTCCCAGCGCATCTACCAGTGAGTGTTCTTGGTCGTCTCTAGGTTTGAGCAGTTAGAAAGCTGCTAGAATGTGCTATGTGCTGGTTTTGTGCAGACACGTTTCCAGTTCACTTGGGTGTACAATTGTTAGCTCTACAGTAAGAGCATACATCGTGAATGTCTATGAAGCCATCAGATCTCCTTACCAAGTGGTTGCAGCCACCCTGCATTCCTAACAACGAGAGGAGGTTGGTTTTTCTGTAATTCTTTGACAATTCCATGCACGTATATGATGCCTCTTGGTCATTTTTACTCTGTTCCCAATGATCTCTTCTTCCTGATGAGTTCCCATCCACTTCCATGTACTTTGTTATTGTTTTAATTAGGGTTGCCCATATAAAGCACGGGCGGGGGTTCTTTATTGACATGTGGACAGCTTACCATTAGCTACCCAGATGAAGAAATGACATTCCCCCTCCCCGTGCCCCAGCAACTATAAACTGCTAATACAGCTCTTCAGGGATGGGTGAGGCCTTGTTAGCCCCTCCCTCACCCATGATGAAATAGTGACAGGCCCCAGCTTATGCAGGTTTTGACTACATCTGCTGTGGTGAGTTCAGTGGCTATGTCAAGCCCGAAAGACAGCGTTTCCCAGCCCTCCTGCCCACCCTGTAGCTCTTCTGTTCTGTCCGCCCATCTGCAATGTGCTCTGAGCCTTGGAAGGGCCGGCCAATAGAGATCCAATAGAGATCTCAGCAGGGGCTCAGAACTCTGCTCAGTCACGAGTCTCTGCATTAACTCTCGCCCAAGCAATGAGAGGTTTTGTTGCTCTCAGTCTCCGCCAGCACTTGGTGACATCCACGTTTGGAATTGGGCCCTTCTGGCTGGTCTGCAGTGCTGGTATTACTGTCTATTGTTTTAATTTGTGGTTCCCCAGTGATGTATGATGAAGAACACTGTCGCTGATTGCCATCTGTATGTATTCATTAAGAAGTCCCTCCTGGCTTTTGCCCCTTTTTAAGTTACTTTGTTTTCTTACGTTGTGTTTAAGAGTTCTCTGTATGTTTTGCTAATCACCTCTTATTAACTGTATCTTTATGTATATTTCCTCCACTCCATGGCCTGTTTACTTCTCATGACATTGTCTTTTTTGTTTTGTTTTTGTTTTTCCAAACAGAGTTTCTATATATATAATAGCTCTGGCTGTCCTGGAACTTGATTTGTAGACCAGGCTGGCCTGAAACTCACAGAGATCCTCTTGCCTTTGCCTACCAAGTGCTGGGATCAAAGGCATGCACCACCACCACCCGGTGACATTGTCTTTTTAAAGCAGAAATTTACCTTTTTTCTGTGTGTGGTTTTCCTAAAACAGTCCCACTGAAGCCCAGGCTAGCCTCAACAAAGCCCAGGCTAGCCTCAACTCTCAATTCTCCTGCCTCACCTTTCTGAGCTCTGGAATTACAAGTCTGAGCCACCACATCTAGCCGAGAAGCCCAGCTCATGGATTATGCCTTTAATATTGCATACAAAAGTCTCCTTTGGGGCTGGAGAGATGGCTCCATTTTCTTGCAGAGTTGGGTTCCTGGCACCCACATGGTGGCCCCAGTTCCAGAGAATCTTACCTCTTTTGGCCTCTGTGGGTACTGTACACATGGTGATTGATAAACATGCAGGCAAAACACCCATACACATAAAAAATATTTTTAAACATCACCTCTATACTTGTGGTTTTCGTCTAGTTTTTCAGTTTTTCAACTCTGCATAATCCATCCTGTGGGCTTTACCTCTTTATTTTCCTGTTATTATTATTTTTTTCATTTCCTCAATGCTGGGGGCCAAATAGTTGACTTCTTTGGTGGGTGAAAGGTCTGGGTCCAGGCTGCTGTCTTTGTGTGTGGGTCAGTTCCATTGTCCTGGCCCTGTTTGTCAGGAAGGCCATCTTTGCCACACAATGACGCTCTTGCTCCCTGCCAGCCACCCCTGCTGACTGCATTTAGGTAGGTCCCTCCCGGGCTCACTCCTGAGCTCCATTGCTCTCTCTGTGAATTCTTTTACAGGGATGATGCCATCCTGTAAAAGCAGTGGCTTTTCTTCAAATCCTGATGTCAGTAATGCCATCTTTTCCTTCTGTGTTAAGTGGGGTCTTCGGAGGTGGGTGCCCAGTGTGATCTTAAGAGTTAGCTGTCGACATCTACAGAACAAGTGTTCCAAGTTTGGGCTAGGATCTCACATCAGCTATAGAATTGGATCCAGATACACACTCGAGCACACACAGTTATTTTAGGGGACTGGAGATGTAGGCCTCGACCACTGTGCTGGCTAGCTTTATGTCAGCTTAACAACGAGGTCATTCAGGAAGAGGGAAAATCAACTGAGAAAATTTCCCCTACCAGGTTGGCCTGTAGGCAAGTCTGTGGGGCATTTTCTTGAGTGATGATTGATGGGAGAGGGCCCCAGCTCTCTGGGGGGGGGGGGGTGCTGCACCTGGGCAGGTGGTCCGTAGCTGCTTTAAGAAAGCAGGCTAACAAGCCAGTCAGCAGCACCTCTCCATGGTCTCTGCATCAGCTCCTGCCTCCAGGTTCCGACCTTGAGTTCCTGCCCTGACTTGGATGATGATGGAGTGTGACTGTGAGCTGAAATACACCCTCTCCTCCCCAAGTAGCTTTCGTTCCTGGTGTTTGTCACAGCAATGGAGATCCTAACTAAGACACTCAGCTTACACAACGACCTGGATCCAATCCCAGCACTGTGTAAACCCAGTACACGTGTAATCCCAGCACTCGGGGTGGAGACAGGAGGACCACAGGCTCAAGATCATCCTTAGCTGCAGCCAGCCTGGAATACGTGAGTGTCTCAAATGAAAAAGGAAATAAACAGAAAGATAGGAGTAAAGAAGAGGGCTGTTGAGAGGTCTCAGCGGTAAGAGCGCTGGCTGTCCCAAGTTCAACTCCTAGCACTCACATGGACTCTCATAACTGTAACTTCAGTTCCAGGGGATCTGAAGTCCGCTTGCCTCATGGGCACAAGGCATATACATGTTGCATGGGCAGACATGCAGACAAAACACCCACACACATAATAATCTTAAAAAATTTTATATAGGGTTGGGGATTTAGCTCAGTGGTAGAGCACTTGCCTAGCAAGCGCAAGGCCCTGGGTTCGATCCTCAGCTCCATATATATATATGTTTTTTAATTAGATTGGTTGTGATGCTGGGGTCAACCCATAGCCTCATACACGCCAGACAAGTGCTCCACTACTGAGTGACATCCTCAGGCTATTTTAATTAGCAGTTATGATTCCCATCCCATGATAACATTTTGAATGTTAGTATGTCCTTTTCAGCTCCGTGTAAGCTCAATTTTACGACTGAACATTCCTCCCACATGACACATTCCTTAGTCTCCTAATCATCTCACTGATGAGCCTCTGGATGCTGTGCTCAAGACATACTTCACCAAGTGCCATTTTTTTCCCAGCATAATGGCTTATTTTTGTGGAAATCACACATTCTTTTCTTTTTAATTATTAATTCTTATGAGTGTGTTGCCTGCATGCATACCAGCATACCATGTGAGTGTCAGGTGCCTGCAAAGGCCAAAATAGGCTGTTGGATCCCTTGGGACTGTAGTTCAGACAGTTGTGAGCCTCTGTGTGGGTGCTGGGAATCAAACCTGGGCCTCCCTCCAGATGAGCAGCCAGTGCTCTTAGGAGCCCATCGTTTAATATATATATTTAACTGTTTATGTGTCTGTGTGTATACTGTGCCACGGATGTCTGGAGAGGCCAGAAGGAAGGCACTGGATCCCTCGAGCCGGAGCTAATGGTTGGGAGCTGGCAGACATGGGTCCTGGAGCCAAACTTGGGGCCTCTGCAAGAGCAGCAATTGTTGTTAACTGCTAAGCTGTTTTGTATGCCTTGTTTTATTTTTATTTTTTTAAAAGATTTATTTATTTATTATGTATGCCAGAAGAGGTCGCCAGATCTCCTTACAGATGGTGGTGAGCCACCATGTGGGTGCTGGGAATTGAACTCAGGACCTCTGGAAGAGCAGTCAGTGCTCTTAACCTCTCAGCCATCTCTCCAGCCCTTGTTTTATTTGTTTAATGAATCCTTGCTTTTTTATAGTTAGTTAGTTAGTTAGTTAGTTAGTTAGTTAGTTAGTTTGTTTGTTTTCAAGACAGGGTTTTCTGTGAATCCCTGGCTGTCCTGGAAATCACTCTGTAGACCAGGCTGGCCTCCCGCGTTCTGGGATTACAGGAGTGTGACACCACCACCCCATCATCACGATGTGAATCCTTATCTTACTTATGTGAGGACTTTGCCTTGAGTCTATCTACACTCATCCTCTGTATTATAACCCCAGCCTTAAATTCTTTTTTCACTTACTGTGACATCTCAAACCTTCTATTTAAATTGTTTCCTCTGCCAGGCACTGGTGGCACACGCTTTTAATTCCAGCATTCTGGGAGACAGAGGTTGGTAGGATCTGTGAGGTCGAGGCCAGCCTGGTCTACAGAGTGGGTTCCAGGCCAGCCAGAGCTACACAGAGAAACCCTGTCTCAGAACAAAACCAAACACAAGTTGTTTTTCCAGATGTGCCTGTTAACTTCTGCGGAGCCCTGCTCCAGGGCTGTGAAGTCTCTCACTGTGTCCTTTTCCTTTGGCCTGTTGCTTCCTCTCTGAGCCCTTCATTCTTCTGAGTCCGAGGGTTCAGGGAGCATCCTGTGCTCGGCCTGCTGTCACCAGCTGTCCTCTTCCTTTGATTCTGCAGGCCTGAAGTTGTGGCAGCCACCAGCCCTCCCCCTCTGTTCCCTCTCTCCCTCTCCACTCACTTCCTGTTCACCATATCCCTTCTTCCCTTATCCATTTACTTATTTGTATTTTTAATTTTGGCCTCAGGTTAGAATGTGCTAAGCACAGAGTGTGCTGAGTCATACCCCAGCCCCCATACCCTTCCTGTGGTAGCCCAGGCTGGACCTTTGGCTCCTGTGGAATATGAGTACCTTCTCAATTCAGTACACAGTACTCACCAGTTAGGTTTTTTATTTATTTATAGACTTATCATTGTATGGGTATGAGTGTTTTGCCTGTGTGTGTGTGCACCACAAGAGTTTCTGGTGTCTACAGAATTCAGATGAGAGCATTAGATCGCCTGGAACTAGAGTTACAGGTGGTTATGAGCAGCCACTCAGGTGCTGGGAATTGAACTTGGATCCTTGCAAGATCAGCCAGTGCTCTTAACCACTGAGTCATCTCTCCAGACTCTTTCTCATGTTTTAAAAGAACCTGCATTCACAGCCCTCATAGGACTTGCCACTAACCACCCTGGCTCTTTGATAACCAAGGCGTCTCCAGCTCAACAATGAGAATCTCCGCCCTTTCTTGATCCTCATTCTTCACTGTCCCCGACACAGGAACTAACATTTTCCTAGCTGCCTACCATTTCCTGTTCCCTCCCCTACCCCACCTTTATTTTTTTTTTTAATCTTTATATTTACCTCCACTAGGAAAATACAGAAAATGAAATTATCAAAACCAAGGGAAAGTGGGTGAGGGTGCTGCCACCAAGCCTGACTACCGAGTTCCATCCCCAGGACTCATGGTAGGAGAGATCCAACCCTACAAGTGTCCTGCATATGCGTGCCATGGCATGTACATGCCCTATCCCATGCACATTAAATAATAGAAGAAATAAAATTTAAAATATGACAAAACAAAACAGAATGGGAGACTAGGCACTCGGGTCAGACCCAGCTTGGTCAGCCTCAAAGTGGGACCAATGGCCCCCACAAACCTCGCTTCAGCTTGCCAAGAGGGTGACATTGGGTGGGGATGGGACAGGCCTTGCTTCTGCCCTCCTCTCAGACAGGTGTCCTCCAGCCTCCAGAGCTGTCCTCCAAGCACAGCTGGCCCTGGCTGGCAGCTGGACCCCAACCCACAGCCCTGTGTCCTGCCTTCTCTGCAGGGAGGACAGAGCTGAGACATGAGCTGGGCCAGTCAGGAGCAGCCAATGGCCTCAGCCTGTGGGAATGTCGCCCTGTAGACCTGAACCATCTTGAGCCCTGCAGACCATCCTCACCCAGGGGATGCTCAGTCTCTGCACAACCCTGCACCAAGCAGAGCCTGCAAACCCCTGAAGACACCCAGCACCAGATGTCCTACCCCTGCTGGCCTGGCTTCGAAGAACAAAGACAGATTCCTTCCAGGGCTGAGCTTTCAGCATTCTGAGGGGGCGGGTCTCTGCTGCTCTCCTGTCCACTTGGGTGACAGCAGCGACATTTTAGCGGTGAGCACCCTTGCCACACATGAAGCTGGAGTAGCAGGACCGGCCTCTCGGCCCACAGCCACGTCCACTTTGACCTCACTCTTGGTGCCCTGCAGCTTGGCCCTGCTAGTGGGGCATCTCGTCTGGAGCTGAACACTGCACCAGGGACCTGTCGGGTTTTGGTCTAGCTGTAACGAATGCCTGACAAGTACCTGAAGGGCAGAAGGGTTTGTTCCGTATCGAAGTTTAAGAAGGAAAGAGAGTTGTTGGGGATTTAGCTCAGGGGTAGAGTGCTTGGGTTTGATCCTCAGCTCAAAAGAAAAAAGAAAGAAAGAGAGTCATTGCACACTGTATCTTCAGTCAGGAAGCAGAGCAGTCAGCAAGTGGGGCCTGCTATGCAACCCTCGGCCCCACCCCCATGGCCCATTTCCTCCTAAAGTTTCCTCAACCTTCCAAACCTCACCAACAGCTGGTGGTCAAGTATGAGCCTGTGGGGGACATTTATGTGCAAACTACAACGTCAGATGCCCGGTCGGGGCCTATATGCTATAGAAAGGACAAGGTCCCTGCTGCATGAAGTTTCTCCATCTTTTTGAGAAGCCTGGGAGATTGAACTAAACACTGGAAAACAGGATGCTCTCAGAGAACGGAAACCCTCAGACAACAGAAAACGAATCAGAACAGTAGACACACAGTCGCCTGGAGGAGCAGACCCAGTGTCGAGCACACTGAGAACAGAACCCTTCAAGACCGTGCCTGTCAGAAGAGGAGGCCTCCGGAGAGACTCAGAAAAGGGAGAGCTGGCACTGCATGCCTGTAATCCCAGCACTCGGGAGGCAGAGGCAGGTGCATCTCTGTGAGTTCGAGGCCAGCCTGGTCTATCACGGAGTGAGTTCCAAGATAGCCAGGGCTGTCTCAGGAAAAAGAAGAAGAAGAAGAAGAAGAAGAAGAAGAAGAAGAAGAAGAAGAAGAAGAGGAGGAGGAGGAGGAGGAGGAGGAGGAGGAGGAGGAGGAGGAGGAGGAGGAAGAGGAGGAGAAGCCATGTACGAAGGCTCTCCCCACCTGCCAGGAACAGAGCCCTCCAGATGGAGAGACCATCCTGGGCCTTCTCAGCTGACTCCTGACAGAAGCCTGCATTGCTGTGACCAAAGTTCTACCCAAGGAGAGTAGCTTTTGCTTGTGGTTCACACAGAACATGGGGTTCTGTGCATCCTAGGATGGAGGAGCGGACAGAGCGGAGCCGCTCACATCACGGTAACCAGGAAGACTAAAGGAGTAGGCTAAGGGGAAGCAGCCTTCCAGGATACATTCTGTGAGCTCCCTTCTCCTCCCAACAACGCCACTGTGTTAGGAATCCACCGAGGGAGCACATTATCATTTCTCAGCTCAGAGCAGTCAGGATCTAATCACATGTGGACAAGCCTGCATAAACTAAGCTGAAAGTGTAGTCCTCAGCGCCCCACCACCACCACATACGTGTGCTCGTAGCCTTGTGTATTGGGCCTTGACAGCTACCGAATGGGACCTCTAACATACAGAACATGTGCTGGACGGCACTGGTGCTGTACAACATCACAGTGTACATACATGCTTAGTAACAGCACAACAGAGGCCGTGCAGTGGCCAGAGGACCGCCTCAGACAGGTCTCATCGAGGCAAGGGGGCACATCCAACAGGTGCCACATGAGAGGACACGGGCCTTTGATGCTGTCTCCTGGTCTGGAGGTGGCACATGGTAGCTCTGTTATGATCAGTTCTTTTACTTATTTGTAGTTTTAGCTGTCTGTCCGTGAGCCATACTGTGTGGAAGAGTACCCTTAGGGTAAGCAGAGGCTGGGGGTGGTGGGGCACACTTGCAATCCCAGAACTTGGAAGTGGGAGGATCAGGAGTTTGAGGGTATCCTCAGTTGCATAATGAGTTCAAGGTCACCCTGGGCTACATAAGACCTCCTTCTCTCTCTCTCTCTCTCTCTCTCTCTCTCTCTCTCTCTCTCTCTCTCTCTCTCACACACACACACACACACACACACACACACACACACACACAGGCCAGAGATGAAAATGGAGGACTTGAGGAAAGGCACTTTGGGGACATTTAACCCCTCCTTCAGCTGCTCCCTTGTCTTCACGCTCTTCCCTGGTCCCCAGTGCCAGCTGTCAGTAGCTCTAACTCTGGCCCCTGCTGTGTCCTGACAGAGCCTCTCCCTCCATCAGGCCCAGCCTCGTGTTTCTTGAAGAAGGTGGTTTATCATTTTGTCCCATCTGTCCTGTGAGGCGGCAATCTGGCTTAGCCCAGACAGGAAGCTGGCTGTGGAGGAGTCCCTGGAGGCCCGGGCCAGGTACCCTCCGTCCCCCTGCTGAAGGCTGTGGATGTGTCCAAGGGTGGCATGCCAGAGATGGGAGCCTCCTCTGTCTACATGGTGCTATGAGGGGGCAGACTCTGCATAAGATTTGGGGCTATCTGGATAGCTAGGTTCTCCTGGGGAGGGCAGGCCTCTGGGGTCCCAGGTGTGAGATGGGTCCTGTCCCCAAAGCCCAGCAGACACCAAACCCGGAAGGCAGCAGACCCCTTTCTGCTTTCAGAGGCACCTGGGAATCGTCCCCTCTTTTCACTTTCTTACAGTACCTACAACTTGTCAGGTGCCGAGGTGTGGACAGGGTTCAGGCTGAGGGGTAGATGGCCTGCTCAGCTGGAGAGTGACATCAGGGCTGGAGCTGCTGGGTCAGTCTGACTAGGCTCTGCCTTGGACTCCCCTGACATGCCCTCCTCTCCATTCCTCAAGCACACCTTCCTCCCCAGCCTTTCACCTGCCTCCTCCATCCCTCTCCTTGTCCGGTCTCTCCGGCTCTTCCTCCTCAATCCTGGTGCCTACTGAGTCAAGTCACAACCCACTGCTCCTGGTTTGAAATGCTTTTAACTATTTCCCTTGTCATTAGATTAAATTCCTCTGTCTGCCTGGTTTTGTGGTAGCGGTCTGCAGTGCTGGGGATCAAACCCGTGTGCCCTGACCCTGAGCTCCACCCGGCCCTGGTCTATGTGTCTTCTTAGCTCCGACGTACATGTGACGACCATTCCACTTTGGGAAACCCCCAATGGAAAGGCCTAAGGCTCTTTCCTTCTCCCTGAGAGGGAGCAGATGTTACACCAGGAAGATTATTCTGAGGGTTCCAGAAGGGGCCTGGGGCCCACAGGAACCAGATGTCCCCTCCCATGACGGCTCCAGGAGGCCATGTGGAGAGGGTATTAGAACTGCTTCTAAAAGGAAGAACCCAGAAGGGCTGTGGGCTCCAAACAAGTAGACATTGCCACCCCCAAGTCTGCAGCGGGCTGCCAGAAGTGCTGGTGGTGTCTGGAGGGGCACAGTGACCAGAGAGCGAGCGAGCGAGGAGCCAGCTCCACAGAGATGGCTGAAGCAGGAGCGATGCCACACAGCAGAGCGCAAGGCCCTGTGGGCCATCGGTTTCTTCAGGCAGTCTCCTTTAGATCACTTTTGGAGTAACTATCTCCTGACCCCCCACTTTGGATACCCTCCCTGTATGTGTCTGTGTAAATTCTGTTCATTCTTGTTTTGTTTTCTCTTTTGTTTTTCCGAGACAGGGTTTCTCTGTGTAGCTTTGGAGCCTGACCTGGAACTCACTCTGTAGCCAGGCTGGCCTCGAACTCACAGAGATCCACCTGGCTCTGCCTCCCGAGTGCTGGGATTAAAGGCGTGTGCCACCACTGCCCAGCAATCCTGTTCATTCTTAAACTGTCACCCTCAAGTGTTCGCAAATCTGCACTGGCCAGGAACTTCAATTCCACGTGTCGTGTTCTCAGAGAACACCTTTTTAAAATGGAGAGGGGACACGTGCAAGTGCAGAAGGGTAGCAATTAGAGAGCGGCTAACCTGGGCTACATCATCTGAGGAGAACGAGAGACCTCCGAACGCCCCCCACCCCATCCACTTTAAAAGGCTGTGCTGGGGCTGGAGAGAAGGGTCAGTGGATAAGCGTGCCTGCTGCCCCGACAGAGGACCTGCAAGACGGGCACTGAATGTTGCTGCCATGATTCTGTTCTATCACAAACATCACAGTGGGCAGGACCTAGGGCCCCAGGCAGCTGGACACATTATTGTATCCTCCCTTGCTCTCTCAATGGCACTGGCAGCCTCCATGTCTTACCCAATCCTGAGGGTGAGGGGGGGGGTGCGGGGGGGAGGGACAGATCGATAAGTCTCCTTCCTTGTCCTGTCCTCAGCATCTCGTGGGTATGAGCTGGGTGCCATGGCCACAGCTCTGCAGCTGTTTCTGGGATTGTCCCCTGAGGCTCTGTCCACCTCAGTAGGCACCATGGAGCTCACAGCCACTGGCCTGAGCCCCCATTACCGAGACTCCTTGGCTGTTGCCAAGGACTCCCGGGGAGTGGACTCAACTCTGATCCAGACCCAAGGCACCCAGCCCTCCTGGAGACATTGTGTGAGCCGGGCTGGGCCTCCAGACACAGTCCCCGCCGCCCCACCCCAGCCAGGGTGGTGCTTGTGTGGGAAGGACTTCTAAATCCAGCCGCCGCTGCCGGACCCCTGGTTGGGAGAGACAGAGGGAGCTGGCCACCATGCAGAGCTCCTGCAGCCTCTGGGCGACACTGTTCCCACTGCTGCTACTCACGGCCACTGGCCCCACCTCAGCCCTCACGGAGGATGAGAAGCAAGCCATGGTGGAGCTTCACAACTTCTACCGTGCCCAGGTGTCCCCACCAGCGTCAGACATGCTGCAGATGGTGAGTGTAGCCGAGTGCCCACCTCCTGGGATTGAAGGGGTGCTGGGCACGGCCTGCCACAGCTCTTTTTCTCACCCCGCTCCTCGTGGGGATGCTCTCTCAGACCCCTTCCTCTGGTCTGTGATGGAGTCCCTCGTGCTGTGTGATGCTGGTCGTCAGAAGCAGCCCATCACGTAGATGAGGAAGCTGAGGCTGGAGGGACTTGTGCTCAGGCTTAAACCCTGGCTCCCCACACCAGTGGCCTCCTCCTCAATCTTCCCAAGATGTGATGACCTGGAGGGGAAGCACTTTGTGGATGCTCTGAAAATCCCCAAGGGGGAGAGGAAGAGAGTCAGGGTGAGCCCGGAAAGCACTGAGAAGGGGAGAGCAGGCTCCAGGGCCCACAGTTCGGGTGCTGTCTCCAGCAGGGAGACTTGGGGTTTAGGGCACATTCTATAACCATGTGGATTCTTAGTTTCTCATTCATCCAATGAGGTCGTAAGCACATCCACATACGTGGGCTGAATCTCCTGCATGTAGTACTGCATGCAGTGAAATCTAAAGTATCCATGTAACACAAATACAAACTGTCTATATGACAGCCAGAGACATGCACAGACAACAGGAGCCGGAGGCAGGGTGGTGGTGGCCAGTCTGGCAGAGGGATGTTATCAGACAACAGGGTTGGGACAGGATGCCTGCTCTGGTTTCAGCTGATAGAGAGTCCCTCCCTTTCTGTCCTCAAAGAGGTCTGACTGGTCCAGCCCCCCCTCTACTCCCAGACACCCTCTGGAACCCCTGAGCTAAGAGCCAAGTCACCTGGGAAATGCAGGAGCAAAGTTGGGGTCTTAACATTTAGGTGATAGCCTCAGCTTGTCCCTGTGGCTTGGTGCCTCTGAGG
This sequence comes from Onychomys torridus, assembly GCF_903995425.1. Taxonomy (NCBI): domain Eukaryota; kingdom Metazoa; phylum Chordata; class Mammalia; order Rodentia; family Cricetidae; genus Onychomys; species Onychomys torridus. The sequence continues at coordinate 62,802,599 of NC_050460.1, read as the reverse complement.
GGAGCCTTTTCCTGACAGGGTGACTGTGAGAAATGTTCACAGCACTGCAGCCTTTCTCAACCCCGTTGCCCTTGGCAACCAGGAGCTGCAGACAAATCCGAAGCTGGGTTACTGGTTATCAGAGCTGAGATCCGGACTGGCCACTTCCTCTCTGTAGACACTGCACACCCTGCTGCCCAATGTGCATGTTGCCCAGGGTGCCCCCCACCTTGTCATTTAGCCCCATCTCTTTCTCCACCCTCAGCCTGGCTACACAGCCTTCCCATGCCCCACTCAGTTGCCTGTGCCACTGACCGCGTTCTCCAAGTGACTTAACTACCACGTGAACTTGGACTTCATGATTCTTGCTGTTGTTCTGGTGTGGCCCAGTACCCAGGACTGCTGAGTGATGGGTGGATGGACCTGCTTCCAGGGAGAGAGGACCGTGGTTCTTGCAATGCCACAGGCTGAGAAGCCTACAGTGGCGTCCCCATGGGACTTCAGGCACGGCACGGACTCAGTCTGCAGGCTAGAGCTGGGGCGGCTCTGAGCTTGTCTCTCAATCATCAAAAATTGACATCTCTGAAGTACCCACAATACCCAGCACTGTGACAGATGGGGATCATGCTACTGCTGTCCCAGAAAGGGCCTGTCTACCCTGGAGCCCTGTAGATCACCCTCGACCCTGATCCCAGTTTCCACCCCCCCCCCCACCTCTGCCAGGGGACTACCCAAACCTGTGATTTGAAACAAAAGTGGCCACAGCAGGAATGGCCAGGTGTTCACCGGGTGAACGCGCTTGCCGGAGCAAACCTGACGACCTAAGGTCCCTCCCTAGAGGCCGTGAGAACCGGAGAGCTGTCCTCTGACCTTCACGCAGGCCCTGAGACGTGTGCCAGCACACACACACACACACACACACACACACATACATACATACACACACATACACACACACACATACATACATACACACACATACACACACATATACATACATACATACACACACATACACACACACACACACACACACACACACACACACACACACACACCTAATAGTATGTATATAATTCATTTTAAAGAATGACCGGAAAGGTATAGCAATCCCAGTTCAGGCTCCTGAGAGGGCTCCAGGCAACTGTTCCCCAGAGCACTGAGTGGTTGGGAGGTGAGCATGGTCACACAGCCCTGCCTCTGTCACCCAAGCTCTTGCTGTTTTTTTCCGGCTGTCGGGCTCTGGAAGCTGGAGCCCCCCACCCCCAAGAGGGCTGAACAAGAGCCACAGCAGGCATCCATTTCCAGGAAAGGCCAAGGACAGAATTTAATGGGATCCAGGCCTTCCTCCTTAGTTTTGGGGGTCAGATGTCTCATTAGTTCCTCCTCCTACACTCCTCCATCTTCTCCCAGCCAGGGACAGAACCCCAGAGGCGCTCTAAGCAAAACTGCTCGTTCCCAGCGTCTCACCTGCGATGTCCACTGGAGAACATTGACCGGGTGGACTTCCTTGGCTTAGGCAGGGCTCTGATGACTGGAAGTGAGGGACCTTCGGCGTGCCCCACAGAGACAGTTTCCTGGGGAGGAGGGACCCGATGAAGGGAGCTGAGCACTTAGGAAGAGCGCCTGCTAGAGAGAGCCTTGGCAGTGGGTGGTGGTGCCCTGTGTTAGCTGCATGGACCAGAACAAACCACCAGTCCTCCATCATCTCTCTGGACATCTTCCGAGCATCTCTACCCCACCCCGCAGCTGCACACAACACTCAAAGTCAGATCATCACCAGGCATCAGTCCTCCACCACCCCTGGGAGGGGTAAGAGAGGTGCCCCAGGGCCCGAAGTGGCACTCTCCAGACCCCCACTGAAACCCACGGGGAACAGGTTCCTGAGAAAAGCCGGGAGTCACCTTGCTAAGGGGTGGGGAGGCAAGCCAGTCTCTGGCCTCCTGAGGTTCCAGGACACCCCCAGCCTCCTCTAAGGACCCTCACCTCCCTCTCCTGCCTCCTTTGCTGCCCCGCAGAGGTGGGACAACGATCTAGCCGCCTTCGCCAAGGCCTATGCGCAGAAATGCGTGTGGGGCCACAACAAGGAGCGGGGCCGTCGCGGAGAGAACTTGTTCGCCATCACCGACCAGGGCATGGACGTGCCGCTGGCCGTGGGGAACTGGTATGAGGAGCGTGAGCACTACAACTTCAGCACGGCCACCTGCGAGCCCGGCCAGATGTGCGGCCACTACACTCAGGTGACAGGCGCAAGCCGGAGCGCGGGGGCGGGCGGGGCGGAGGGCTCAGGTGTGTGTGGGCTGGGGGTGGGGGCTCCTGGCATGGCCTGAGGACTCTGGCCTCCAGGTGTTGGGCAGGCCTCGGCTGGTTGGATGAGCCACGTGATGGGGGCATCTCTGGGTGTTGGGGGGTCACCAGCGGCAGCACGATGGGCGGGACCTGCAGGGGTGGGGTGGGGCCACGTGTGTGGCTAGGGTCTGGACCTCGTGGAGCAGCGGGAGGGCTTCAAGTGATGTGATGTGCCACGTGCGTGCGTTTGGTCCAGGCCTCGAGGTGACTAGTGGGGCCACGTGCACGTTGGGCAGGGCGGGCTGGGGCCTCTTAGTGTTGGGTGGAGCCACCAGGTCCGGGGGCGGGGCGGGGCGGGGCGGGGCATGGCGGGGCGGGGCGGTTCTTAGTTCTTAGTTCCAGCCAGAGTAGCCCGGCTTTAGAAATGGTCCTCTCCTTAGAGCCTCCCTCACGACCTACACAGCGGGCAGTCAGAGGCCAATCAAACTGCCCCCACCGTCATCAGCTCTTCAAAAAGGCACATTTTTTTTTTTTTTAAAGATTTATTTCTTTATTATGTATACAGCATGTATGACTGACTGCGGGCCAGAAGAGGGCAGCAGATCCCACTATAGATGGTTGTGAGCCACCATGTGGTTGCTGGGGATTGAACTCAGGACCTCTGGGAGAGCAGTCAGTGCTCTTAACCTCTGAGCCATCTCTCCAGCACCCCAAAAAAGGCACATCTTTTGAAAACCTAGGTCACCCCATTTCAGCCTGGTGTCACAGCGCCGGTTTTCAGAATGCATTGACCGTCCTGGGTGACAGTGGATCCCGAGTGGCCCAAAGCATTTGCAGCGGCCGCAGATGCCCGCCCACACTTACCCCTTTCCTGACACTGTCGCTCTTGACATTTTTCTTTTTTTCTTTGTTTTGTTTTGTCTTTTGAGACAGGGTTTCTCTGTGTAACCTTGGCTGTCCTGGATCTCGCTCTGTAGACCAGGCTGGCCCCAAACTCACAGAGATCCGCCTGCCTCTGCCTCTCGAGTGCTGGGATTAAAGGTGTGCGCCATCACCGATGCATTCTTGGCATTTTTCAAGCCTAATTTGCTGTTTCTAATCTGCCAAACTGATAAAGCAAATAGACAAACTTGTTTAATTTTTGCTTTAGAAAAACTCGGGGGGGGGGGGGCAGAGGATGGCTCAGTAGGTAAAGGCAGTCGCCACCAAGGCTTAGCATTATTATTAAAGGAATTGTTTTCTCTTCCCAAGGCTTATTGTACAAATGATTACACCAGAAACCAAAGAATAAAAAACAGTCCCACCCACATCCCTCCCTCCCGATTTCAGTGCCCTTTTGAGCTGATATTTTTAGCCCTAATCTTAAGGAAATACTCAGAAGCACCCACCCAAGTTGGGAAGTTGTGAGGTCCCGGCACCTTCCCTACTGAGACATCTCCGCCTCACCCTCACCCAACACAGCCCTGCCAGACTGACCAAGCTCTCTCTGGCTCCACTCTAAGCCAGGAGCCATCTCTGCCCAGAAATACACCTGCTCAAACAGGAACCCGAGGAGTCACAGCTAATGCAGGCAGGACCCGCCCCTCCCAACCGGAGCCTAGAAATTGAGGAAAGCATGCATTCTTACCTCAGTGGCAGGACACACATTTTTGTTTTCTTGTTGTTTAGACAGGGTCTCACTAGGTAGCCTTGGCTGGCCTGGAACTCCCACAGAGATCTGCCTGCTTCAGCCTCCAGTGCTGGGAGTAACACTGTTTCGTTTTTGTATGTAAGAAGGAATTATTCTAGCAGCCCCACTATTCCCTAAGAGAGCTGGAACAAATGGGTGGAAGGGGCCCTAGCTAGGGTGATAGATGGGATGGGGAAAATTTCCGTCCAGATTTCACTCGTTTGTATACACCCTTGTTTAAAAGGACAGAGCCCTTTGATTCCAGCACTCACAGGCAGAGGCAGGTGGATCTCTGTGAGTTCGAAGCCAGTCTGGTCTACAAAGCAAGTTCTTGGACAGCCAGGGCTACACAGAGAGACCCTACCTCAAAAACCAAAACCAAAACCAAACAAAAAACCTCTAGAAAGAGGCCATTGGAAAGTGGGCAGGGTGTATCAGAGGCCGGGTGACTTCTGTGTTTGGCAGGAGAGGATAGCCCCTGAGCAGTTTTGGCCTGAAACACACATGTTCAGGGAGTTGGAAGGCCAAGGCCACCCACAGAGAGCTGGTGCAGAGCTACAAGGGGAAGGGACTGTGTACCCTCAGCTCAGTCCAGAGCTGAATGGCTGGGTTTGCCCTCCTTTAGGTAATCTGGAGTAAGACCGAGAGGATCGGCTGTGGTTCCCACTTCTGTGAGACGCTCCAGGGAGTGGAGGAAGCCAACATCCATTTGCTGGTGTGCAACTATGAACCCCCGTAAGTGGTGAGAAGCCAGAGGCTTGGGAGAGGACAAGGAAGCTGTGGGTTGGTAATGTAGGCCCTGGCCCTTCTGGCAGCCTGCAGGGTAGTTGAATTTGGTTAGCCAGAGAGGCCAGGGAGCCCGTGATCCCCAGTTGGAGATAGCAGCCACGTGGGCTCCTGGGGATGGACCTGCTGTGCCTCTGGGGACCTTGGGGATGGGTAGGAAGGCTCGGGCCTTCCCCTGCAGCAAAGCCTTCTCTTCAGGGGGAACGTGAAGGGGCGCAAGCCCTATCAGGAGGGGATTCCTTGCTCCCAGTGCCCGGCTGACTACAGCTGCGAGAACTCTCTCTGTGGTGAGTGGCAGGCCAGAGCTGAGAAGGGGTTGGGAGAACGAGACCCTGCCTGGGGGGCCTAGAGTCTCAGGACTCCCACCTTGAGAAGCAGCAGATGGGGCTACGGGGCGCGACGGTGGGGACCCTCTGCGACTTTCTGCCCTCCCCTCACCGCCACCTTGGCACCTCGGTACCCCAAGTGACAGATTGCATCCTTCCATCCCTACAGAGGGTTGAGAACCGGAGGCCCTGGATGCCGCGCGAGGGGGCGTGGCTGAGCGGGAAGGTTTGGGCTGGTGGGCGGGGTCTGTGATCGAATAGGCGGGGCCGACCACGCAGTTTTTCGGAGAGGCTTGGAGAAGGCGGTGGGTGGAGGAGTTGTGTCAATGTCGAGAAGTTACATTACCAGAGGGGCACACCCGCTGCAGAGGAGTGTGGCCTGCGCGTCCCGGTGGGACATTGCGCGGCCGGGTGGGGTCCCGTCTGCAGCACTAATGCTTAGCCTTGCCAAACAGAGCCCACAAGAAACCCGGAAGAGGCGCAGGATTCGCCTCCACGGGTGACCGAGGTCCCTTCCACCCGGGGAACTGAAGCCCCAACCTCCAGGGAAACCGGTACTCCGTCCCTAGCAACCTCTGAGACTCTACATTTCTCCTCGGTAACAGAGGTCTCGGACTCCCTGGCAACCGAGTCCTCACCTGCGCTAGAAACCAAGGCCCCATCTTCCTTAGCAACGGAAGGCCCCTCCTCCATGGCAACAGAGGCTGAGTCTTTCCTAGCGGAGGTCCCCTCGGTTTCCACCACGCACAGCCAGCCCTCACTGGATGAGGGGCCGGTTAATTTCCCCACATCAACACATGTCCCTGACCCCAAGTCTACGGACAAAGAAGCCAGCAAGTCGAGCGCAACCTCCGTGAGCCCAGAGAAATCTCTGTACCCCACGATGTCCCTGACACAGACAGGAGAGACCCTACTCCAGGCCCAGGTGGAGGCTGAGGCAGAGGCCGAGTTGCCTGAGGCAGAGGCTGAGTTGCCTGAGGTGGTGGTCGAATTGCCTGAGGCGGAGGCGGAGTTGCCTGTTTCCAGTGAGGTGTTGAGTCCAGCCCAGGAGCACAGTGGGCCGCAAGCCTCACTGGACCACTCGGGCGACCCTGCCTCCAATTTCCCCAGTGCCTCTGCCTCGGCTAATGCCACAGGCGGGCGCACCCTGGCCCTACAGTCACCCTGGACAGGTAAGACCCGCAGCCCCGACTTCCCTTTCTGGCTCCAGAATGCAGGTATCCTGTGCTGGTACCAGTCAGTGGTTGGGGCATGGTAAAGCATGCATGATCTGGAAGATGCTTCCTCCCTGCCTGCTGCCTGCACCTTGCATGGAGTGAGTGGAGAGTAGGGCTGTTTGCAAGCTGAGCCATAGCCCCTTCCTTTCTGCAGGTGCAGAGGACCTCGAAAAGGCCGGCTTGGATTTGAAGCACAGTTCTGGTCATGTATGGGGCCCTTTCCTGGGACTGCTGCTGCCTCCCTTGCTGCTGGCTGGAATATTCTGAAGGGGATGCTCAAAGGCAAGGCCTGGTGAGGCTGGCCTCCTGCCCATTCTGGATGCTGTCTCCAAGTTAGAAGCCAGAGCTTCTGGAGCAGGTCCTGCTCTCTGTATGCCGGGCCCTCCCCTCTCTACTGAGCAGTGCTGGCCCAGTACCTTAGGGGTGCTTCTCCACGGGGGTAGGATGGAGTGGGGTGGGGTAGGTGCTGGCCTCAGCAGTGTTTCCTAAGGACAGTGGATCGTAGCCTCCTCGGGAACTTCTTTCTTGAGCATTCGGAGTCCAGGTGTATCTACAGAGGTGCCCACTCCTTCCCAGGGAGAAGAAGTCAGCTGCCTAACTGCTGTGTCCTCCATCCTGTCCCCAGCCCTCAAACAAGATTCTGCCTGGCTAATGGCCCTCTGGAAGGGAAAAGCTCACCAGAAACTGCACACCAGGGCCCTTCCTGCCCCTTATAACAACAGCATCCCACAGACGGCATGATTCTGAAGATACCGCCTGCCCCACAGGTTTTTTGTTTTTGAGACAGGGTCTTTATGTAGCCCTGGCTGTCCTGGAACTCTGTATGTACACCAGGCTGGCTCAGAGATCCACCTGCTTCTGCCTCCTGAGTGCTGGGATTAAAAGCATGCACCACCACACCTGGCTGAAAAAAATTTTTTGAAGCATACAACTCCATGTTTTGGAGATTTATTTAGTGTCTGTGTAGGGTGGGGCGGGTGCAGTGATGTGAGTGTGGAGGCCAGAGGACAACCTGCAGGAATGGTTCTCTTTGAGTTCTGGGGATCAAACTCAGGTTGTCAGCCTTGGTGGCAAGTGCCTCTACCCACTGAGCCAACTGGTCAGCCCCAACTTGATGGGTTTTAGTAGTATATTATAGGACTGTGTAACTATAACTAATAGCAACAGTGGACATTTTCATTACCCAAGAAACACCTTACCCACTGGTCCCCCCTCCCACACACCCCCCCTCAGCCCCAAGCAACTGCTCATCTATTTCCTATCTGTATGTACACTTCCTGTTCTTTCCTTTTCTGTTAGGGGGAGGGGCTCATGTGTCCGCTCCCTCCACCACAGGGTTAGGCTTGATAACAAGCACCTTTATCTGGTGACCCATTCACAGTCCTCATTTGCCTGGTTTTGACTTTTCATATAAATTCTTGATGAATCATGTATTTGTGACTACTGAACACATCTCCAAGGTTCATGCTGCATTCTGTAGCACCAATGTTTTCTTGACTACAAAGTTGCATTGTGTGTATGGGTTTGTGTGTGCTGCACTCGTGTGCATAAGTACATGTAGCCCAGAGGTCACTCTTGAGTGTCACTCTAAGTCCCAGGAGTGGGTCACCTTCTTTTGTGAGATGGCATCTCTCGTGGATGCTGAAGCTCAGTTTGGCTAGGATGGTTATCCAATCGGTGAACTCCAGGGACCTGTCTCCACTCCCTTACCCACCCCTGCCCCCAGTGCTAGGGTTACAGACCTGCATCACTGCACCCAGCTTTTATGTGGGTGCTAAGGACCACACTTGGGCCCTCATGACTATGCAACATGGACTTTATGGACTGAGGTACCTCCCTAGCCCCAGTTGGGAGAATTTTTCATGAATGCCATTTTGGTCCTTGTCTGTTTAAGTATCTTTTTGTGAGAGTGCTGACTTTTTTCGGAGGCCTTTTTCTGTCTACTGAGCTGGTCACGTGGTCAGAGTATGAGATTTGATCTTCAGATGTTAAAGCTGCTGCGTTCCTGGGAGGGCCTTTTTCTTCAGCTAGTGTTAGGCATGAGTGGTCAGGGATGGGAGCCTCTGGGCCGAGCAGACCCCGCAGAGGCCCAAGCCTATCTATCCTGGTTTCTCTGTGGCTCTTCCTGACTTAGCCAGCAGGGGCATCTGCCGGCAGCCTGCAGCAGATCTGTCCACAAAAATGTTGATCGGAGATCGGGATGTGGGATCAAGGAGGTTTCAGGAGCAGAGGCTGTCAGATGGGCAGGGAGGGGACATGCCGGCAGGGACTGAAGAGTGTTCAACAGAGGATGAGAGGCCCGCACCCAGAGGCCTTGAGGATCTGAGAGTCTTCTCTCACTCCCGGTGCAGGCCTTCCGACTCTCCCTAGAGGAAGTCACTTCTCTCCGCAGGACACTCCCACCCGTCACTCCTCCCCACTGGCAGTGCGGCTCAGTGCCTTGCTCAATCCCCCAAACCTCTTACAGCCAGATTCCTGCTCTAGCTCCCAGGATAGGCTCTGGGAACAGCAGGGCCTCCTGTGCCGCCTGGCCAGACCAACCTAGGCCGGGCAGCCTAACTGTAAGTTTGTAAGGACAAACCTCTGGGAGGCTGTGGCTCAGGGCAGGGGCACCTCTCTAGGGACATCTCAGCTCAACTGTGAAACACAAATGCCCCTAAACCTGTGGGTCGTCACTGGAAGGACCAGTGCAGACAGGATTTGAAGGGGGACAAGGAGGCAAAGTCACCCAGCATGTGGTCAATGTGGGGATGCACTGGGCGGACAGCCTCAGGACACTGACCTAAGATGATGCTCACAGTGCGATGTGGCAACATCTGGGACCGTAGCTGTCTGGGGTGAGGCTCTCCAGCAAAGGGAATGTAAATTAAATAGTTACAAGAGCACAGAAGCCTGGAGCACTATTCATGTGCACAGGGCCCACCAAACCTCATTGCTGGGTATTAAAGACACGCAGAGAAGAACTGCCCCCGAGTCCCTGTCACTGGATTACTGAAAACAGACCGCCAAAGCCTCCTGGGGAATGACCCAGACCTTACCTGAGGGGAAGTGAAAGGCAGGAAGCTGCAGCTCTTACATGCCAGGCCCCGAGCAGGTAGGGCAGACACTCATGGCCAGGCAGAAGATGGCTGGCCATTTCCTCCTGCTCTGACCACGTGGCTGCTGCTCTGAGGCTCTGAAGACTTGAAAACGGTCACCTTCAAAAGGTGCCGAGTGCCACTGACACAGCCTCCCTGGCAGAAGGCCCAAGTGCCAGCTGCTGCTCTGTGAAGAGGCACCGCAGCCTCAACCCCGAGGACAGAGAGGACACGGCCATGCCACACCTGGGCCCAGCCTGGCAGTCCAGAGAACTCGACACCAGCACAAGGGTCTGGCGAAGCTCGTGGAAATAAGAGGCTCCCACCAAAGTCCAAATCACCGCCAACACATTTATTCGAGGAGAAGGGGTCCTATCTTACCATGAGGGGAGGCCTAGACATCGATCAGCCTGCGTAACCCGTGCGTGCGTCCGCACACACCGCCCAGGAGACGGAACCCTCACACCCGGCCTCACCATTACAGACAAGCGATGGGGGGCGTGGGGGGGTAATCTGAGGAGTCACGTGATTTCCCAATCAGGAGAAGGCACTGCCCTTGGGTCGGAAAAGTAGTGTTGAGAACAAGGACAGAACACAGCGTTAACCTCCCGGCACAGGCTGAGACACGACGGTGCCCTATTTACACAGCAGGAGCAGGTGCCTCTGGCTGAGGGGCAGGGGGAGCTGGGCTGGAGGTGGAGGGACCTGATCCTGTAAGCCTTGCCTGTGACCTTTGCCTCCATGGCCTTTCTCTGCCCTTACACAAGACAGACTCAACTACCTCTGGGCAGGAAGGGGTTCCTCCCCAGCACTGTTCCCCCAGGCTTTCCCCAGGTCCCAGGTGAACCACCTCCAGCAGCCCCACATCTGGACAGACACACGGCAAATACAGACACGAAGCCAGGCTGGGCTGGAGTCCCTCAGGCATCTGAGATGACGGGCCCTCACCAGGGGTAGGCCAAGACCCCATAAATGTTTGGTCAGGTGACTTAGGTTACTCCATGGCAATGCATGACCCTGATGACACCCGGCGGAAAAGCAGGCTGGAGCCACGGAAGAGCTGGCCCTGCGGGAGAAGAACGGCGGTCAATGGGAGCGAGGCCATACTTCCTTAGAGTAAAAGAAGCAAGGGGCCCAGAGGCCCGGGGTCACATGTAAAAGGTGTGAAGGGACGAGGCGCCATCATGAAAGCAAGGGCAGAGATGCCTGCACCAGCAGCCTGGTGGCTCGGGCCTGGACACTCAGCCATGGGGATACTGAGGCAGGAAAACTGCAATTCAGGGTCTGTCTGGGCCACAGGCAAATTCATGGCCAGCCTGGGCAACTTAGTGAAACCCTGTCTAAAAATAAAAAGGGGCTGGGAGCCAGGCAGTAGCAGTGCACGCCTTTAATCCCAGCACTCGGGAGGCAGAGGCAGGCGGATCTCTGTGAGTTCGAGGCCAGCCTGGGCTTCAGAGCGAGTTCCAGGGCAGTCAGAACTATTATTCAGCGAAACCCTGTCCCAAACCAAAATAAACGAAAGGGGGCTGGCATGGATCTAGCTCAGTGACAGAGTGCTTGCCTAGCACGCACAAGACCCTGGGTTCAAAACTAAGAGTCCGCCTGTGCTCAATCTCTGGGAAGGAAGGGGTTCCCTTCATGCCTGGGGGCTCCAGTGCCTATGTCTGATTAGCAACCCCACCCCCAGCCCTGGAGGAAACCTCCAAAGAGGAGACTTGCTCTTCCAACCCCAAGTGGAGGCTGAGATGCAGACAGCCCAACCAATTGTGCTTCCCACCGTTTCTCCCTCCTAGTAAAGACGAAAACCAAACATGTTTGCTGTCATTGTGTACGTGTGCATACCTAACGGGGTGAGGTGTGCACGTGCTAGAGCTCACGTGTGGAGGGCAGAAGACAAGCTGGTTGAGGAGGTTCTCTCCTCCCGACTTTGTGTGGACTCTGGGGACTGAACTCAGGCTCTCGGGCTTGCAAAGCAAATTTTACCCACTGAGCCCCCTCACCGGCCCCCATCACACCTATCTCAACCTGAGGGCCCCTTGGCACTCTTGGTGCTTCTGGCCAGCACCTCATTGACTGGTAGCACCTGTCGCTAGCCACGAGCCTGGTCCCTGACCACTGGCCCCCCAAAGCTATCATCAGCAGGAGGCTTTAGTACAAAGTCCCAGAAACCATGGCTGTCCCTTCCAGACCTTCATCAGGACCAGCTGATCCCTGAAGATCCCCCAGGTCCAGGAGGGTCCTATGAAGGAGTTCGGCTGATTACATCCCAGACACCCTGTTATCTCGGAGGAATGAGTTCTTGGTCTCTGCCACCTACCGCCTCCTGGGGAGGGGCAACCTTTGTTTAATTTTAAAGACACAGGCCCGGCGGCAGTAGTACACGCCTTTAATCCCAGCACTCGGGAGGCAGAGCCAGGTGGATCTCTGTGAGTTCAAGGCCAGCCTGGTCTAGAGTGAGATCCAGGACAGGCACCAAAACTGCACAGAGAAACCCTGTCTCAAAACACAGACAAACAAAATAAAAATAAAGGCACAGGCCCTGAGCTTGAGTCTCATGTGACTTTCACCCCTCAGCCAGAGCTGGGACTGCTTAGTACCTACTTAGCGCCTACTTAGTACCCTGCAGCCTTTCTGAAAGGTGAACGTGTGGATGCCTCAGAGCAGGCGTCTCTCGTCTACCCTCTCACAAGCTAGCTCCTCCAGGCTCCTCATCCTCCAGAGCAGCCAAGAGCCGCCACCCCAGCCAGCATGCTCACCTGCACACTCAGGTACTTCCAGCAGTGGATCCAGGACTTGAACACAGGGGAATAAGGAGGGAGTCCAGCCTGCAGCCTATGGAGGAACAGAGGGGTCCTCAGACACACTGTCAAAGAGGACCAGAGAACTCAGAGGAGCCGCGCCCTATGCCCACCCCAACACCATGCTAACGCCACAGGAAATTATGTGTAGGCAGAGAGGCTGAGGGCTCGCTCATCTGGATGTCCTAGCAGCGTTAGTAGGGGGGGCCAGGTGGAAAGGTACACACGTACCCACAGTTGTTCACAGCCATGAGATCTCCAACAAGCAGGAAGGGGTAGGTCAGCATGCTTACTGCAATCTGAAAGACAGACAGACATCAGTGCCAACATCCCCTCACTGGGCCCCCACAGGCCCAGTAAGACCTGCCTCCAGCCCACCCTGGCCCTTAAAGGCAGTAAGCAGGACTTACCCCCATCACAAACTTGGTATAGCTCCTGATGGCCAGGGCCTGGCTGAACTGTGGACAGAAAGGAAGCAGGTTACCACAGGGATGTTAGGGCAGACTTTAGCTCTGTGGTACCCTCACCTTGCCTCATCTCACCCTCACAACCCCCTTTTCCAGGCCGGTCCCTCCTGTGTCCTCCCCGTCAGCTGGGAAAGAAGCTGGGAGGCAGAACCAGGCCAGTTGAGCTGCAGACACCTGTGGAGTCTGGGAAGCCTGTTCATTTGCCGCCACGTGTGGAACCCCATAGGACCCACCTCCCAGGTGTGGCCCACATCTGCTTGACAACTACCTTAGCATGGAACAGTCACAATCTGCTGAGGGATTCCCAAAGGAGAAGACAAGCTTCCACCTAGTGTCCCAGGCCTGAGCCCGGTTCTGGGCATGAAGTGTGTGGTCACTCTGGGCTGCTAACCCCAGCTCACCAAGCTTCCACCCCCACTGCTCACCCTTGACTTTTCCCAGAAAACAGCTCTCACTAGGAAAGGTATGGCCTGCCCCTTGGTGTCTTCTCAAGTGGTCATCCCACTACAGGATGCCCAGAGCCCTGCAGAAGGTAGCTCTGGCCTGACAGGTGTGGCAGCCTCTCCAAACCTAAAATTCCTCACAGAATGAGCCTTCTATACCAGAGCTGCACTCTGTGACCCAGACAGCTGGTCAAGGGCCTTGGTGTGGGCACTGCTGACTGTCCCAGCCTTCCTCTTTCCTGATCACAGTGCCCGCCCACCCACGCGGCCCCTGAGGTAGAGCCGAGCGGCAGGCACGTCAGCGTCACTGCAGATGAGGGTGCATCCACAAATGAAGATCCCCCAACCCAGCCACAGGGTCATCAGTCTCCTCCCATCACAGGCCACCCTCCCCCAGGCTGCCAACCGGAGCCAACAGACACCCCCTGGGCCATGACCCTTCCCTAGCCCTCCAGGTCCGGCCATTCCTGCTGTCAGAATGCCTGGCTTCCAGGAACCCTACCCCATTGTGGACCCCTAATCCTTATCTTAGTTGAATAGAACCTATCAACCCATCGGGTACCCGGGCTTTCTGATGCCTGATCCCTGCTGGTGAGGTCTGTAGACCCCAGCAGCCAGAGCAGGTTGATGTCAGATGGCACCATCTGGCCTAGCATGTCACCCCTGTGCTGTCTCCCTTGCCTTCTGTCAGAGCTGCCAGGACCAAAGGTCACGGCGGTCATGGAGAGACACTGTAGGTGCTCTGCTTTTGAGAGCAGAGTCTTCATCTATAGTCTGGGGTGGCCTTGACTGCACAATCCTCCTACCACAGCCTCCTCAGTGCTGGGGTTACATGCCAGGCCACAGTGGGGCTTTTTGTTTGTTTGTTTTTTGAGACAGGATTTCTCTGTGTAGCCCTGGACTCAAGAGATCCACCTGCTTCTGCCTCCCAAGTGTTGGGATAAAGGCGTCACCGTCACCCAACTCACAGTGGGTTTTAAAAGCACAGACTATGAAGGACTGTGGCTATTAGCTGCCTTCTCTCATTTGCTGAGAATTTCAGATAAACTAGGGCCCACTTCTAACATTGTAGACATGGAATTCCTTAACTTCCTCTCAGGCAGAGGTCAGCATAATCTTCCCAGCGCCAGAGACAATTAGGGGTCCCCTCTCACCCCTGAGTCAAGACAATCCCAAAGTCCCAGCCTGTCCCAGACCCTGGGCATCAGCACACACAAAGAAAGGCAAGCCCTTGCTCCAACCAACCTGGGAACCTGGGTTCTGGTCGTTCCCCAGCCCCCCTGGGGTGTCACTCACGCGGTCATCCACCAGGTAGGCATTGATGAAGTGGGCCAGCAGGTTACAGCCCCATAAGAAAACCACATCGCCCAGGAGGTGAGGGATTAAGCCGCTAAAAAAACAAGGTGAGCAGAGATGAGCAGGGAGGAGACCCCGGAGGTGTGAAGGCTGCACCCAGCTTACACCTGCAGCGCCCAGGCCTGGCCTCGGGAGGCCCTGTAGGGAGCAGTGGTACTTCCAGGATAGGCGGTGGCCCCCCCTCCCTCAAGGAGGACTCAGGTGTCCCGGTGTTATGGTGTGCCCGGCGGCAGCTGGCAGCTTCTCCTGGTCGCTTCATCAGACCAATTCTCAAAGAGCTGCTCAATGTCTCTGTCCTCCATCTGGAATGTTCCACCACCAAGGCACCATGCAAGTGCTTGCAAGGACAGCTGCCGGGCAGTGACAGCCTTTCCAGCAAACCGACCGGAAGGTTCCCTGTGAAGGTGCTGGGGCACCAGAGACGCCGACAGGCAGGTGAGAGCACCTGCTACTCTTGCAAAGGACCTGGCTTGGCTCTAGTTCCAGGGACCTAAGGCTTCCTTTGGCCTCCGTGGCTCCTGTGTGTACCCGGTGCACATAAACTTACACAGGCACACACATAACAGCAACAAATACAGAAATCTTTTTTTAAAAGTCTTATATCTGAGAGTCCAAGAAGATGTTAAGTAACATACCAGTGTTCGGGGGGTGGTCAACAAACATCCTGGCTGATGCACCTCCTTCCCTATATTCATCCCTACTCCAAGATCAAACCAAAGTAAGAATGTGCTCCGTGGGACCCCAGTCACCAGCTGCACAGTGCTGGGCAGTGTGTCCAAGTCTGATGTACCAGGCACCTGAATCCACATTCTTACATGCCGATGTGTGTACAGAGATGGGTTTCTCAACCTTGCCCTATGGCATTTGGAGCTGGGCAACACCTAATTGTCCTCCGCACTTCAAGATGTGTAGCAGCAGCTGGGGGTCTGTCACACATGCCAGTTCTGAAAGCCACAAGATGTCCCTGGACATCACCAATGACAACCAGGGGCAAAATTACCTGTTGAGAAACACGCTGTCTGTCTCTCTCTATTCCAAGTCACTTTTTGATTAAACACAGACCATAACACCATCTGACAAACTGGGAAAAGTCCCCTGACAAGAATGGTTAGCACGGAGCCCAGTATCGGTGTGCCGTGCACACAAACACTGTAGGCCACTGCCTACATCTTCAAGTGGCGAAACAAAAGCCATACTTGTCAGCCTGGCTTCTTGGCTGTCTGACACTCATGCTTTCTGAATAGTCCGCATGGTCTGAGCTTTCTTTGTGGGTAAGTAGGCTGGGCTAAAGACCAAGAGTGCTGGGTCTGTGGCCCTCAGGAGATCATACACCCAGAGACACGGGCCTCTGGGCCTCTGCTAATGGCTGCCCAGTGGAAACACAGGCCCAACAGGGTCAGGTTTTCTGACTTGTCAAGAGAAGCCAGAAGCATGGATGTCTGTGCAAATCACCTTGAGTACTTAATGTCCGCTAATCGTCAGAACAGAGCCCCCTGACTGGAGGCAGGGTCCTCATTGCCAGCACCCAGTCCTTAGTCCCAGTCCCAGCTTCACAGTCACCTTTGGCAATGACACCAAGGACTGTGCAGTGCTTCTGTGTCCCTGGCAACCCTGGAGCCCAGACGGGGCCAGGCAGGGGCTGGCTAGCTCATCTCCCCAGCGTGAGACTGTGTGTGTGTGTGTGTGTGTGTGTGTGTGTGTGTGTGTGTGTGTGTGTGTATGTGTGTATGTGTGGTACTGGGTGCAGTGCCCAGGCCCTCGGGCACGCCACACTCCACCACTAAGTTACACCCCTTGCCTAGGTCCATTTTCACTTAAGCTGTGACCTGAAAGGGCTGGACAGCTCTGGTCCCCAACATGCCATGAAGCACAGCACAGCTGGGCAGCAGCTGTTCAGCCTGTGGCACATTCTGTGGTTAGTTGAGGGGAGCAGCTGTGCCAAGAGGCTGAGAACACACCTGCTAACGGAGCCACATGTGGCTGTTATGGGGAATAAACTCACGTACACGAAGAATCCCAGCAGCCCCTCCTCCTTGAAAATCTTCCCAATGGAGCTCAGAACGCCACTGAGGAGACAAGACGGAGAAGGTCACCTGGCGGAAGCCCAGCCTCGCTCAGGTCAGCAGGCAAGGGCCAGGACGGGAGGTCTGTCACCAGGAAGAGCCCCAGGGGAGGAGGAAGATTTCTTCTGGGGCGAGGTGAGTGAACACCACTCATGGACACTGGGGCGCCACAACCCACAGGACAGAAGACCTGAAGGCCAGTGAGAACAGGGAGGGGTGGCGAGTAGATGGGACCACCTGACAAGGTAGCAGAGGGGCACTGCAGCCTGAGGCCTGGGGTCAACCCAGGAGAAAGACTTCAGCCCTCCCACACAGTTGCCTGGGGTCTAGAGTCCTGCCGTGCAGCCGGCTGGAGAGTAGATGGCAGGCTGGGGCTTCCTGGCTCCAGAGCCGCCTCTGTGACCTGTGACTGGAAACATCAGCTGGCCTGCACAGAGGTGCTGCAAGGCCCAGGAGGAGGAGGCATCTAAGCCCGGCTAGCTAGGGCTGGTCGCGGGCTCCCACCTCACCACACTCTATGTTCTTCTCACGACAGTGGCCTGACCCACTGGGGTTTCAGCCAAACTGTCCCCTCGGGTCATTTACCAACCTCCTATCTCAGTCTAGGGAATCAACTCCCATGAGTGAACCCAGAGCCAAGTACCCTGGCCGCAGACAACAACTGAAGCCGGGAAACAGCAGTGGAAAAGGCTGTGTGCTCGGGCCATGGGCCTCCTGGCCTGAGCTGAACCGGGCAGCTTCTCAGTGGAGGAGAAGAGCAGAAAGCCAGGTTTGGGGAACCCAGCTCACACCTAAACCAAGCAGACTCCAGCACTGGGCAACGAGGTTCTGCAAGGAACCAAGCTCATTTAGAGACTCAAGTGAGCCAAGGACAGAAGCCACCCGTACGTTCCTCAGAAGCAAGGCAGCCATCGAGCTATCCCCCAGAGTCAGAAGGGTTCAGACAGCCAAGAGTTGCCTACCTGTACTTGGCCTCCCGTCCCACAAACTGTACCATGCAGCGCATTGAGATGACTGAGGAAAGAGAAAACACCAGGGTGACTTAGGGGGGCCAATGGCTGGGCACCCTAGCCCTGGAGTGTCCAGTGCACAGTGGCCCCTGTGCCACACAGCTCAGGACGGTTAGGCCTCAGAGCCCAAAGCCACAGCATCACCTCTGCCTGGGACGGGCACCAGCCAGTCTCCAGTCACACCTTGAATCTTCCCAGTCATCTACCACTGTTTACATTGTGTCCAGGAGGGGCCGGCCTATATCCACCCACCTGCACTGTGGTGGGCCCAGCGACCATGTCCTTACCATGCAAAGGATGGGCCAGCATGCGCGACACACACTGCATCATCATTTCATAGGATGTCTGTGAGAGGAGGGTGGGTACCATCAGGCTGGTATCCACAGGGAGATACAAGCCTGCCTCAGTCTACCACAAAGGCTGCCTACCCCCACCCTACATCTCCCTGAGGTGCACTGCCATCCTGGGCCAGAGCAGCTTCAAAGGCATTTTAGGGAGGGAGACCCCTTTCACCTGGCCTGAGAAGTCTCCTCTCCGCCCCTTGACACCAACCTCCTTCACAACTTTCTTCAGTGACGTCTTCATGTCATCCTTATTGGAAACCTGCTCCATCTCGTCTGGAGGGAAAACCTGACCGCAAACACAGAGTGGCCGAAGGAAAACAGGGCCAGGAATCACACAGGAGTGCCTAAGGGACCCTGGGCACTGTGTTCGCTGTCTGGGCTGTCAGTAACCACCAGGATGGGGAACTGAGTTGGAAAGCCACGCTCACAACTGCCACAGCTGTGGGAGAGAGGGAGGGCTGCGTGGCGGGGGCCTCAGGCCACGCACTGGAGTCTGCATGGGGATGTGGGACCAGGGCCGGCGGACTGCACCGGACAGTGATCGGAGCTGGGGGAACCCTGGGTAACTGCTCACCTTCTTCATACTGCCCCGGGTCACAGTGGACAAGGCGTTGGACATCAGGCGGGGGCTCAGGCCCCGGAACAGCCCTATCTTCCCATCCACCTGCACGATGTACTTGGCTGTAAGAAGGCAAAGGGGCGGTGTCACGCCCAGCCCGGGACGCCCACTGCTGGACCACACACCCAGACCAGTTGTTTCCCAATCACTGCTGAATGCAGCCAGAGTGTGTGTGCAGGGCCTGACACAAGCCAGCTCCGACCCCCAGTGTCATCTGACCTGTCTCTTTTGGTAAACCGTTCCAACGTTCTTCTGACAAATAAGCCCGTCTGACTTCTTTCTTGCTTCCTTTCTTTTCCTTAGCTTTGAAAACTACTTGGCAAACTCAACTGTTGTTTCTCAACTCAGCAGCTGGAATGCTG
The DNA here is from genome assembly GCF_903995425.1 of Onychomys torridus. Taxonomy (NCBI): domain Eukaryota; kingdom Metazoa; phylum Chordata; class Mammalia; order Rodentia; family Cricetidae; genus Onychomys; species Onychomys torridus. The sequence continues at coordinate 62,783,794 of NC_050460.1, read as the reverse complement.
TAACCCAAAACCAATTTCAGCTGCTTATAAAGTGGTTTACTTAGGGTGGGGTGCCCCCAGGCAGAGATGACCTTCCCCCTACCTAAGGGAGGGGGAAAGGAAGGGGATGGCTAGGCAGGTCTCCGGCCGGCCACGGTGCGGCCAGGACACCACAGCCCATGACCATGCTGTGCTGTACGAGGAAGCCCTCTGGCACCTGCTGGCTTCTGTTAGTAAGGGCCAGGTAGAAACAATTTGGTACTGGAGAGCCGGGTGCTCAGCCGTGGGGACCCCTGTCCCACTGCTGTATTTCAGACAGCCTGCGGCATGCCTTGCAGTCCCTACTTTGCATTTCACCCGTGTTCAAGGACCTGATGGGTTTCTCTAAACCCTGGAGCCAACAGCCTATTCCCTCAACAGGATCCCTTTCAGACCTGTGACGTCAGCTCTCTAGCACCGCACGCAGGCAGTGACGAGCATGTGTGCCCTTTTCTCCTCTGCAGCGCAGCTGGCGGGTGACTGACTCCACGTCACACCCAGCCAGGGCTTCCAGGGACAGGGCAGGGCACCTGGTACCTGCGCAACAGCTTCCTGAGAAGGGAGGGCAGGGCTGGGGAAGGGGACGAGGGTGCCTGCCGGGGGCTGGGCAATGACTCAGTGCGGAGCTGCTCTACTCCAGACTAAGGGGCGGCCTCAGGCAGAGCCTCTGCGGCTGCAGAGAACCAGCTCCAGGATTTGCCCACTTCTCTGCTGAGCTGTCAAGTAAAGAGACAGCAAGGTCCACAGAGGCCCTCTCAGGAACTGCCCCTGTCCCACCACCTCATGGCCTTTCTGCGGAGCCTGCAAACCCCCAGGGATTCCAGCCACAGAATGTCCACAGCTGTGGGCTCTCCACTACAGTGTGGGGGAGGAGACACTGGCCAGACTGTTCTAGACAGCCAGCCAGCCAGCACTTCCTGACTCAGGAGCAGCCAGTGTCCAGAGGAGCCCAGCAGACATCTGCTCTTGACATCTGATCTGAAACATTTCTAAAACCTGGGTGGGGGCGCCTCAGAACCTGGCTCACGATAGCAGGAGGCCCTTAGATAAAGGTCAGGATGGTCCCATGTGAATAGGCATGACCTCAGACATGAGTCCTTCCTAACGGCGCTGGCTGCCACAGGCCAATCTGAGAAAGCAGGGTGGCCACATGCCTGCGCTCATTATCTTTGTGGCCAATGGTGGGTGGGGGCGCTCGACTTACATGGCCCCCCTCTTCCCTACACCACCGATCTTAAAATAAATACAAACACACTGCCCCTCGAAGTGGCCATTCTGCCTGGCCCTGGCCGCTGCACCCGGAACCAGAGACCGAACTGGTAAAGAACCTGACCTGTGACTCTGCCAACAACGAGTGTGTGTTGGAGAAGGCGGCTCAGAGGTCAAGAACCAGGTTAGGTAGCAGGGGAGACTCGCAAAGAACATTCTAGACCAGCCACGTGGGTAAGAGAGGTCCAGAACGGGACTCAGGCAAGTAAACTCAGAAAGGCACTTTAAGAAGATCCCTCATGCTGGCGGGAGGGGACAGGGAGGCACAGCTATGGCAGACCCTACCACGCCCTCGCCAGCTGTCTGTCACCCACAGGCTTGGGGACAAGAGCAAAGACAGAGAGGTGGGATTCAGTGAGGACGCTGGGCAGTTGTGCCCCTTTGTCTACACAGTGCAGTGGGGCTAAGGCAGGAGAACACCTGCATAGACAAGCTCAAGCATCTGTATAGAATCTACCACCCCCCATGGTTCTAGAACCAGCCTGGGTCCCGCAGCCTGGGCTGCAGCCCCCACAGGCTCCCACCCAATTCCTGCTACCTCGGGCCACTCTCAGGTCCCCTCCTTAGAGCTGGCACTGGCTCCCAGGGCTGGCTGGGCCTGTGGCACTCACCGTAGGTGAAGAAGCTTGGCAGGTAGAGGACCTTCCTCCCCAGCACATTGGTCCCGAGGGTGGGGGGCATCGGCTCATGACCCACCTTCAGAATCAAGAAGACAAAACCAAGGGTCACTGGAAGGCACCTTGCCGCTTCCTCCCACACAAGCTGAGGCTGTTCCCACCTCCCTCAATGCCTCGTCTTTGGTCCCAAAGGCCTAACGCACCCTCCACAACCTCGACGCTAGAGGATCTCAATGCAGACGCTGCTTTCATCTGATTATTTAAGAGCCTTTCACTACATCTTACAATCTTTTTTTTTTAAATTTATTATGTATACAGTATTCTGTCTGCATGTATCCCTGCCCACCAGAAGAGGGCGCCAGTTCTCATTACAGATGGTTGTGAGCCACCATGTGGGTGCTAGGAATTGAACACAGGACCTTTGGAAGAGCACACAGTGCTTTTAACCTCTGAGCCATCTCTCCAGCTCTACATCTTACAATCTCACCCGTTATTATCGGGTGCATGATGGGAGGAGGGGGAATGAGACACGGTTCTCGTCTTCCACCCTTAGGTGAGTTCCAGGGATAGAATTTTGTTTGTGTCCCTGTGTTTGTGTACGGGCACACACATCCATGGTGTGCATATGGAGGTCAGAGGACAACTTCCCGAGTTGGCTCTCACCTTCCACCATGTAGGTCTCTGGGTTCAGTTCAGGTCCTCAGGTGTCTTTACCCACCACGTCATCTCATTGGCCCAGAAACACACCTTTAAGTTTTTTTGTTTTTCAAGACAGGGTTTCTCTGTGTAAAGCCTTGGCTGTCTTGGAACTCACTCTGTAGACCAGGCTGGCCTCGTACTCTGAGATCCACCGGACTCTGCCTCCAGAGTGCTGGGATTAAAGGTGTGTGCCACCACTGCCTGGCCATTAAAATTTTTTTTAGCACTTATTGACTTATGTGGACATATGTGTCAGGGCACACGTGGTGGTCAGAGGACATCTTGCAGGAACTGGTCCTCTGTCCTTCCTGTGGGATATGGGGATTTTTTTATTTTTATGTTTACTTTTTTGAGACAGGGTTTCTCTGTGTAACAGCCTTGGCTGTCTTGGAACTCACTCTGTAGCCCTGGCTGTCCTCAAGCTCAGGCTCCTGGGGATTTACCTCAGGTCATTCATCACACTCAACGGCAAGTGTCTTTACACCCATTTTTAAGGCCTTCCCTCTCCAGTCTCCTCTGAGACTAAATCTGCCAACTCCTCATCTTCGGGATAAAACTTCACCCCAGCCTAATTCACAACAGTGAGCAAACAGCAGCTTTGGGTCTCAGGGCCCCCCCGACAGCTCTGCTCTACCTCCCCAATTCCTCCAAGCCTACTGTAAATACCTCCCCACCCGTCCCTGCCAGGCCCAGGCTTAGCAAGTATAGTCTCAAACTCACCTGCTTAACTGGGTTCTAATCCCAGTCACCCTGTTTCCCTGGGAGCAAATGACCCTGGTTTCCACACGTCACTCTAGCCTTTCACTGTACAGCAGTGCGTTACATCTGGAGAACCTGTCAGTCCCACAGACGGGCAGCCAGAGGACAGAGTCATCCATACCTACATGAGGCCCCTGCGGAGGGGCCAGGGTGCTAATATTTTGCCAATCAATGAGAAACTCTGCTGCCAGCAGGGTGGGAGGGTACACACCAGAGCCTAAGTGGGGGTGAGGACCACCACACTTGGCACAAGGGAGCAGCACCCAAGCCTTGTGCCCTCAGCACAGACCGGGGGCACCTGTTGGATGCAGCAGAGGACACAGCCCACGGGACAGGAGGCCTGGCATGGCCTGCTGCTGCTGCTTCTTCATTAGGAAGGTGTTTCCTCAAAGTTCACATTATTCCTGTGGGTGTGGCTCTGAGACATACTGAAGATGACTGATTAGAAATGTTTTCATTCTTGTTTTTATTACTACTGTGCAGGCGGAGGTCGGCGGACACCTTCGGAGTCAGGTTTTCTCTTATCGCCTAGATTCAAAGTTCCAGGGATCGAACTCACATCCTCAGGCTTGATCAACAAGTGACCTGTCTGCCTGCCACTAGCCATCTCACAGACCCTGATTGTACAAAACCCCTTTATTGTGAGGTCTTTAAAATAAAAAAGTGCAGCTCACAGGGGCTTATCCAGAAGAGTCAGGAGACCCAGGCAACAGTTTTCCCTTCCAGGGCTTTGCTCGGAGGCCTGATGTTGCCGCCATCTCCTTTAAGTAGTACCAGTCCCTCCTCTGTGCTCCCAACCTCAAGGCCCAGGCTCTGGCTCTTGTGAAGTCTGCCCAGTCTTACAACTCCAACCCAGCCCTGAAACCTGGCCCCTCAGCCACACATCCTCACAGCGCCCAAATCTGCTGAGTGCACTGTCTTTATTTTTCCAGACAGGGTTTTCTCTCTGTGTAGACCAGGCTGGCCTCAAACTCACAGAGATCCGCCTGGCTCTGCCTCCAGAGTGCTGGGATTAAAGGCGTGCGCCACCACCGCCTGGCCGAGAGTCTGTTTTCTTAGTGGCCACCGGGTTACCATCAAAGGCACACTGCTAACTATGGTCGAGTTCTGAATGATCTGTTCCCATGTCCCAAATGTGTTTCTAGGTGTCCTGACCACATCCAACACTGTGACCCTGGACCTAATACCAGCAGAGCCGGTGAACCGGCTCTCTTCACGTCTGCACCACCTCCACCCTGACACCCACGTGCCTTGATCTAAGGCCTTGTGTGTTTTACTGCCCTCAATGCAGGCAACCTCCATCTAGCACTGCACACCTGCTCCCTGCAAAAGACAACCTGGCGTTATTATTACTTTTTTTCTCAGTGTTACTGATTGCCAAGCTATAGCCATTATTAAGCGCTCTCCGGGCAGTTGTCACCCCCAGCAGAGCTCTCTGGTTCATACCAGAGTTCTCTTCAGCCTTGGGCTCCCACTTACTCTCCAGGTCCTTTTCCAAAAGGACCTTTTCCAGGTCATTCTTTTTTTCAAACCCGTATACTAACGCCCCCGGGGTCCCAGCGATAGGCCACTTCCCCCACTGAGCTCCCATGAAGCCCACCCATTCCTGGCACCCAGCAGCCTCCCACCCCTACCCCAACACCCCCACCCAGACACTCCACCTGCCATCCTGAAGTCCACATTCAACTCTCACCCCATCAGCTGCCAGCACCCCTGCAGCTCAACTCAAAATCCCTCCAAAGCTCAGTGTCTCTCCTAAGCTGAGGCCTAGTGTGGCTGTAAACCCTAATGTTATAAAGGCCCCACCAGCCACCTCCAAATCTGTCACAGTTTGAGGCCCCTTGGCCCTGATTGCATCTTGTCATATTTTCTAGTCAAACTCCAAAATCTACTATCCCCCATTCCTCGGACGCCAGAGCGTCAAGGATTCCCATTCTCAAGGCCTTCTCATTCCAAACGTATTTCTGATTCTCTCAGTTCTATCACGAGGACAGCAAAATCTCACACCCACTTGCCTTAAATCAAAGCTCAGATCTTAGCTAGGTGTCCATCTCAATTTTCACTTCCCTTCCCCCACTCCTCTGAACTGGAAAATTCTAGACTACATCTTTGGGTATCAGTCTGAGCCTGAACTATGCCAATCAAAACTGCCCCCCCCCCATCACACCCACCCAATTCTGCCAAATGCACGCCTTCTTCCAACCTTTATCCTCGCCTCATTCTCCTCTGGACTGCATTGCTGGCAACAAGCAAAAAAACCCAAGCATCCTCGAGTCCAGACATCCCTACCTTTGCTCCAGTTTTCGTCGGCCCTTACCTATTGTGCCTATCCCACTGCCCTTTCTGCCCATTCCCAACCCACGCAGACAATCACTGCAATTCCATTTCCTTCCTCCCCTAAATGCGTCATCCCCTTCCCCCTAAAAGCCACCTCCTGGCTCCCCTCTCCAGACACGTCGCTACCACGGCTCCACTCCCCCAATGCGGAGGCCCCTCCTCCCACCAAATCTGCCGTCGCCATCAAATCCACAGCCCCCTTCTCAAGTAAACCGACCGCTCTTCCCTGCTGCACTCTTTCCCTCCTAAATTTTTGGCCCTGGTGCCCACTCCTTTGTCCCTCAAAGCACTTTTATCCGTCCCTATAAATCCAGAGCCCTGTTGTCCTCTGCCTCACATGGACTCACCTTTTAAACACGTAGCTTTCGTCGCCAGCCCTCCTCTACCCATTCACCAAAACTTCTCGGCCCTCCTCCCCCAATTCTGTGGCTTCTTCCCGCACCCCAAACCCATCATCACCCTTCGGAATCTCAAGCCTCCGACTATTTATCTCCCACATCTTATCGTCCTCCCCTGCACCCCCAAACCCCTTCCTACCCGCCACTCATGTCTCTTGGCTTCTTCCCTGCACCCCCAAATCTCCTCCTAGCTCCCGTCTGTCACTCACGCCCCTGAGCCCCCTCCCTGCACCTCCAAATCCCTTCCTTACCCACATCTGTCACTCACGCCCCTGAGCCCCCTCCCTGCACCCCCACCCCCCCACCCCGCACACCCCATCGCCATCCTTCCGCGGCGCCCCTCGGCCCCACCTGGATCAGCAGCTTCACGTAGAGCAGCGGGTGGCTGAGGGCCGTCACGCCCGCGCCCAGCGCCACAAACAGCGCCTCGGTGGTCGGGGCGTTGTCCCCGGAGCCCGGACCCCCCGCGCCGCCGTCCATCCTGCGCGCCGACGGCTGAGCCGCGGGCCGGGGGTGGCGAGGGTGCGCGCGGTGCGCGGGCGGCGGGTCGCGAGCGCGGGCCTCGACTCCCGCCGGCGCGCCGCCGCGAGCTCCTGCTCCAGCTCCGGCTCCCGCCATCCCCGCGGCGCCGCCGGGAGCCCAAGGCGCCACTTCCGGGTCCGAAGCCCCCATGGCGCCAGGCGGCGAGGTCACTCCCCGTCACGTGGTGTGGGCACGCCCCCTTCGAGCGTCAAGGGGCGGGGCCGGGCAGCGCCACTCGCGTCGCAGGGGGAAAGGGGCGTGGCTGGCTGGCGTGTGGGATCCAGTAGTGCTCAGCCGCCGGGGCCCCGCCCCGCCCGGAGCCCATTCTTTGCAGCGCGCGGCCCGCCTCTTTGCGGACCAGGTCTGTCACCGCAGTTGTGCCCAGTGATCGGCGCCTCTGCGGCCTCCTCTGCACACACTGCCTCTGCACCCCTCCAGCGCGCGCCCCGGGCCTGAGTGGAAACCCCTCAGTTGTTGAGTAACTCATGGCTGATGAGGGTTGGGAGCACTCTTGCATGTGCTCTCGCGCAGGCCCCGTGCTGGTACCCAGCGTTTTGTTGCTGAACAGCTAGGCCTGGAGCTGCTCTAGCCTGGTGTCTGGGGCACAGAGCTTCGTGTGGCTTAAGTGCAACCCTCACAGCCACCTTCCAGGAAGGCGCTCACCCCAGCGAGTGTCTTGTTTGTAACGGGCTCCCATCTTTGAGCAAGCCCAGCAGCGCTCTGCTAATAGTGCGCTGCCCAGTAATGGAGTTTTCTGGTAAAGGGACCTTAGAGTCAGTAGGGATCCGGACCCTTTGCATGCCTTTATTCTGTGGCTAGTTCCTTCCTGAGGAAGGTCTTTAGTCAGATGTCTGCACCCCTTCCTGACTGCCCACGGAAAAACCCCATCGCCGCCGCCACCCCCACCGCTTCTGACAAAAAACCGTTGTCATTTTCAACACCTTACAGCTTCCCCTCATAGTGGGCTTCCTCCACCCCCAATTCTGCTTCCCTAATCCAGGCTCGTCCATTATTTCACCCCAAGAAGGGGCAGGGGTGGGGGTTCAGTTCCCTGGGTCGTCAAACCTTCCACTTCTCCCAGAAGCACTTTAAATGATTTCCTCTTGCCTGGATGCTGATTTAGCTTCCTCTCATGGGGACCTTCAAAGTCAAGTTCACAGCACAGCATTATGCCCCGGAAGACCGGTTTCCAGGGATGGGGGAAGGGGCAGGATTTACCTCGCCTTCCTGACACTTCCCCACACAAATCCTTTCCTTCCGTGGGCTTTTCCTCCGTATTTTCCCCAGCGCCTTGTTTTATGGTCTGAATTTGACTGCCCACCATTGGGCATTGCGTTTATCTGGCTCTTTCAGACTGTGGCTCCCTGTAAGGGAACTGTATTGTGTTGTCTGGCATTAATGTTTGCCTTCCGCGACCCCAAATATAGGGATGCATGTAAAGTATATCTTCAGGGAAGTCATTCCTAAGTGAATGAACCAGACAAAGAAACCTAAGTACAAACAATCCAGTGTGGTGGCTCCCACCAGTAAATCCAGCAGTACTCAGATGGTGGAGGCAGCAGCATCAGGAGTTCAAGGCCAGGCTGAGCTGTTCACTCAGTTACATCAGTTTCCTTGACTGCTGGGTGTTGGCAATCACAGGTTCACGTCTTTTTTTTTTTTTTTTTTTTTTTTTTTTTTTTTTTTTTTTTGGTTTTTCGAGACAGGGTTTCTCTGTGTAGTTTTGGTGCCTGTCCTGGATCTTGCGCTGTAGACCAGGCAGGCCTTGAACTCACAAAGATCCACTTGGCTCTGCTTCCCGAGTGCTGGGATTAAAGGCATGCACCACCACTGCCTGACTCGTTCACATCTTAGTTACTAATATGTTTCTGGTGACACACGCCTTTAATCCCAGGGAGTGGGGGCAGAAAGAGAAAGATTATATAAGGCGTGAAGACCAGAAACTAGAAGCATTTGGCTGGTTAAGCTTTTAGGCTTCTACCAGTAGTTCCGCTGAGACTCATTCTGGATGAGGACTCAGAAGCTTGCAGTCTAAGGAAACAAGACCAGCTGAGGAACTGGTGAGGTGACTATGGCTTTTTCTGCTTCTCTGATCTTCTAGCGTTCACCCCAATACCTGGCCCCAGGTTTGATTTTATTAATAAGACTCTTTAAGATTCATGCTACATCCTCAAGATACAAACGACACTGTAATTGTGTGTGTGTGTGTGTGTGTGTGTGTGTGTGTTACAAAATGACTTCAAAGGCTTACAAAGGCCACAGAGTTCAAGGACTCTAAAGAGGCATTAGAGGCAGAGAAAGTCACTTCTGAGGTTAGACATTAACCAGTCTGAGAGCTGCTGAGAAAGTTTGGAGAGCAGAAGGGTTGCCTTTGGATCTAGCAGAGAGAGTGGTGTTGCTAAGGACTGGGTCCAGGCAGATAAGCAGAGAGCTGGAGAGATAGCAATTCAAACAGGCTGCACAAACACCGGGACCCAGCTGAGCTGAAGCCCCTGGGGCTGCCGGGAGTTCATTTGTCCGTCCCTCAACATATAGACTGATTGATCAAGCCATAAGTCTGCCATCCATGTTACATGGAGGCTACATCCTTTCCTGGGCTGGCATGCTAAATTCTGAGGCCTGTTATATTTTCTGTGCATGAGTGTTTCGTCTGCATTTATATTTGTGTGCACCACATGTGTGCCTGGTATCCAAGGAGGTCAGAGGGTTGTGAACTGAGAACTGAATTGAGGTCGTCTGTAATAGTGACAAGAGAGCTTCCTGGCTGGGCCATCTCTCCAGCCCTTCCTATGGCTTTAGTGTACCCATGTGCCTGTAGGTTCCCATTCTGCTTTGGTAAGTTTCCAGGTGGGGACTCCTTACATTTAGGAATAAGCTATTTGTCTTTGACATGTGGGTAGTGCTGCCTGGGAGGTGGCTGAAAGGTCTTGGAGAGAGCTGTAGTTCAAGAGTGCTGCTGAGAAAGATCGGTGGGGAATACAGCACTTCCTAGAGATGTTGGTAGGTGGTGGTGGCGGCGGCAGCAGCGGCGCACGCCTTTAATCCCAGCACTGGGGGGGGGGGGCAGAGGTGGGCAGATCTCTGTGAGTTTGAGGCTAGCCTGGTCTACAGAGTGAGTTCCAGGATAGCCAGGGCTACACAGAGAAACCCTGTTCTCAAAAAACAAAAACAAACAAACAAAAAAAAAACCCAACCCTGTCTCAAAAGGCATAAACGAGGCCAATGATATTGTTTAGTGGGTAAAGATGTTTGCTGCCAAGCATGATGACCTGAATTTGATCCCCAAACCCACATGGTAGGAGAGAACCCACTCCTGCAAGTGTTCCTCTGACCTCTGTTCACACCTGTCCCACTTACACACACACACACACACACACACACACACACACACACACACATCCACAAAATAACTGAAGTAGAAATGTTATTACCAACACAAATAGATGAGAACAGCGTAGCAGGGCCTCTGAGGAGAGTTCAACTGGCCTCCACCCCCCCACACTTTACCCCTCACCCTACTAACCCCCACCCCACCCCACCACACACACCCCACACCCAACACCAGAGACAGTCATCAGAGTGGGCTCTGAAGAGAGGAACCAGAGCCCAGGAGGCAGAAATTGTTCTTGTACCTTTCAGAGAATGGGGTAGATTTCAGTGCATGAGCCTGTAGCCAGGCTCTTTCCCAGGCAGGATGCCCGGCCACCAATGCCTCCTTTGATGTTGATCACTTTCCAGGAGAGAGAACCTGGCACCAGTCAGCTGGGAACTCAGGCATGTCTTATCAGTACGGGTCTGGGGAAAGGGGCAGAGTGACTGCAAGGTACTGTGGCCCGAACAGCAGCTGGATTGACGTTATATTCTTACAGTGGTGACTACCCAGCATGAAAAAGGTGGCCGGTCCCCTGGAACAGAAGTCACAGGCTGTCATGAGTTACCCAGTAAGGGTGCTGAGACCCAACTTCAGACCCTCATTCTTGCGGAGTGCGGAGTCCGTAGTCCGTAGTCCGTAATCCCAGCGCTTGGGAAAGCAGGGATGAGAAATGAAGAGTTTGAAGTTGGGGGAGAGTGGACGCAGCAGTTCAGAGCACTTCTGGTTTCCAGCACCTACATGGTGGCTCACAACCATTCGTAACTCCAGTTCTGGGGACCCGATGCTCTCTCCTGGCCTCCAAAGGCACCAGGCATGCACATGGAGTACATACATGCATGCTGGCAAAACAATCATACGTATAAAATATTTCTTTATTTGCTTATTTTAAAAAGTCCAGTGGGGCGGTGGTGGCACACACTTTTAATCCCAGCACTCTGGAGGCAGAGCCAGGCAGATCTCTGTGAGTTTGAGGCCAGCCTGGTTTACAGAGTGAGATCCAGGACAGGCACCAAAACTACACAGAGAAACCTTGCCTCAAAAAAAAAAAAAAAAAAAATCCCTAAGTCTTAGCCAGGTGTTAGTGGTGCACACCTTTAATTCCAGGACTCAGGAGGCAGAGGCAGATAAATCTCTGTGAGTTCAAGGCCAGCCTGGTATACAAAGTGAGTTCAGGGCACCCAAGGTTGTCATACAGAGAAACTCTGTCTCAAAACAAACAAACAAGCAAACATCCCTGAGTCTTGAGCTCCTTTCCGAGAACAAAGAAGAAAATCTGGCATCCGTTCTTGACAGCTCCAGGCCATTGCAGTAGAAAACCTGCCCCTGGGAGATGGGCCTGGCTTCTCCGCACAAGACGTCCACCTTGTAGCCTCTGAGGTCCGTGTTGTTCCCTGTGTGGTTTCACTTGGCATCAGTACTAATCATTGGTTAGACTGTGTGCCACAGAGAACTAGTAACAATACAGTCTTAACCTCCCCCCCCTTCCTTTATTCCTTCCTTCCTTTTTAAAATTGTGATTTTTAGCAGTACAAGGGACAATGGAACCCAGGGCCCCACACATCCTAAGCAATTGGTCCACCCCTGAGTCATACCCCAAGCTGGGGTGGGACTGAATTCCGGTCATCCACTGACACAAATTCCCCTATGGAAGGCAGAAGACAAGGCATCCTAGGGTGCCTGCGCTCACTCCGGGTGCTCAGTAGGACTTGGGACACCAAGAGCCAGCACTACATGACTATGACATTGTCTGGACGCCTCCATTCTCGATCCTAATTATTAGGATCACCAAAGGATTAAAGGAAGCAGGGCACACACTTGAATGGTATGTTGAAACCTCAGATTCAGCATGACAAAAAAATCCATTTAATTTAAAAAATTAAAAACCCTCTCTCATAAAAAAAAAAAAATAAGGTTTATTTGTGTGCATGTATGTGTGTGTGTGTGTGTGTGTGTACCAAGTGTGTGTGTGCAGGTGCCTAAGGGGGCTGGAAGAGTTCACTGGATGCACTGGAGCTGGGGTTACAGGCTGGGAACGAGACTGAGATCCTCTGGAAGAGCAGTCTTAACAGCTGAACTTTCTCCAGCAGCTTCCTGAATTAAAATGTGAAAAGTTCAGGCCAGGAGATGGAGAGGTGGCATGTCTGTGCGTGCACACACACACACACATACACACACACACACACACACACACACACGAGGTAGATAAACACAGTGTAATGACAAAAGCCCAGTCCGGTGCTCTGTACACACCTGTAATCCAAGCACTTGAAAAGCTGAGGCAGGAAGATCCTGAGCCCCAGGCCAGCTTTGAGGTCTAGTAAGATCTCCCATCTGTCGCGGATTGAGTGAGACTGGCCCCTGAGGCTCAAATATTTACATGCTCAGTCCCTAGTTGGTGAACTGTTTGGAAAAGATTAGATGTGGCTCTGTTGGAGTAGGTGTGGCCTTATCGGAGAAAGTGTGTCACTGGGAGTGGGCTTGAGGTTTTCAAAAACCCAGGGCCAGGCTGGGTCTCTCTGTCTCTCTCTGTTTCTCTCTCTCTCTGCCTGGGGATCAGGATAGAAAGCACTCAGTTACTTCTCCAGCAGCATGCCAGCCTGGTGCCACCACATTCCCCACCATGATGATGATGATGGACTAACACTCTGAAACTGTAAGCAAGGTCCTGATTAAATGCTTTCCTTTATAAGAGTTACCTTAGTGACGGAGTCCCTTCATAGCAATAGAACACTGGTGGTCTGACAGAAAACGGCCCTCAGCTGTTAGGAGGTGTGGCCTTGTTGGAGGAAGTGTGTCACTGGGGGCGGGCGTTGAGGTCTCAGAAGCTCAAACCAGACCCAGTGGCTTATGGTCAGTTCCTGCTGCCTGAGGATCAAGATGTAGAACTTTCAGCCCCTTCTCCAGTACCGTGTCTGCCTGCAAACTAGTGTGCTCCCCACCATGAAGATAATGGACTAAACCTCTGAAACTGTAAGCTACACCCAATTAAATGTTTTCCTTTACAAGAGTTGCTGTGGTCATGGCGTCTCTTCCCAGCAATAGACACCCTAACCAAGACAGACACTAACTCAAAAGACACCATCTCAAACATAAATAAATAAATAAATAGCCAGCCATGGTGGCATACCCAGCACTAGGAAGTTGAAGGCAGGAGAATGAAGAGTTCAAGGATAGCCTCAGCTACACAGAAAATTCCAGGCTAGACAAAGTTATGCAAAACCCCACTTTAAAAAAAAAATGGGTGCTGGAGAGATGGCTCAGAGGTTAAGAGCACTGGCTGCTCTTCCAGAGGTCCTGAGTTCAATCCCCAGCAACCACATGGTAGCTCACAACCATCTATAATGAGATCTGGTGCTCTCTTCTGGCCTTCAGGCATACATTCAGGCAGAACACTGCATATTTAATAAACAAATAAATCTTTAAAAAAAAGTGAGGGGGCCGAAGAAATGACTCGGTGGTTAACAGCACTTGCTGCTCATACAAAGGACCCATGTTCCATTCTCGGCACCCACATGTGGCTCGAAACCATCTGTAACTCCAATTCTAGTGGATCCGATCACCTCTTCTGACCTCTGAAGACATCAGCAACACACATGAAGACAAAACACTCACGCACATAAACAATCTTTTAAAAAGTGGAATTTTATTCAGTTGTGAAAGTGATAAAATTATGTCATTTGGAGGGAAAACAATACATCCAAAAATTATCACATTAAATGAACGAAGTCAGACTCAGAAAGACAAATATGTCGTATTTTCCTTTATGTGTAGAATCCTAGGTTCCATGCAGACGCATAAGGTCTTGTCTGTGTAGTGGAAAAGCAGTAGCAAAACTGCCTGGGAAGATGAAGGGAGCCCGTGGAAGGGGGAAGTGAAAGGAAGGGGTGGGTACAGGAATGAATATAGTCAAAAACTATACATTTGTACAAGGGTGAGACCTAGTGCTATCTACAATAAACATCAGCCAAAAAACATTTTTTAAAAGGCACTTTGCGTCAGGCCTGGTGGCATACGCTTTTAACCTCAGCACTTGAGACGTGGAAGCAGGGTTCAAGGCCACCCTGGTCTACAAAGAATGCTCTGGCCAGCCAGGAGACATAGTGAGACTTTTTATTTGCCAAGTGTGGTGTGGTGGTGTGGTGTGGTGGCTCCTGTCTGCAATCCCAGTGCTCAGGAGACTGAGGCAGGGAAAGGGGGATCTGTACGAGGTCAAGATCAACTTGGGTTACACAGTGAATTCCAGGCCACCCTTGGCTGCAGAGTGAGGTTCTATCTCAAACAACGGCTGGGGATGTGGCTTAGTATGTAGAGTGTTTACCTGGCATACGCAAACCCTGGGTTTCTCTCCAGGGACCACAGTTAACCGGTTGTGATATCACACCTGCAGTCTTAGCACTGGTCAATGGAGGAGGCAGGAGAATTAGAAGTTCAAGGTCATCTTGGGGTACATAGTGAGTATGAGACCCTGTCTCAGAATGAATCAAGGAAGAATAAATAACCAAGCTCTGGTTTCCATTCAGAGTTAACTGAGCCCTTGAGGTTCTGCTCCAGGAGTCAGCCTGATCTCTGGCTGAGGACATCTGTATTTTCAGACCCGGTAACTGGCCTGAGGGTGGCCTGCAATCTGGGAGTGGGTGCCGTCCTTGGTTTCTCAGTGAAAAGGTCACCTTTGTATTTCTGTGACTGCCCATCCCATCCCTAGTTTGGAGGTAGGAAGTGGAGAAAAGAGAACCCTGGGTCCTTTCTGTACCCTTCTGGGAGAGCTCTGTGGGGGGTCTGCTGGTGGGCAGGCTCTGGGCTGGCCTCTGGAGACAGGGAGAAATGAGGTGTGTCCACCCTCTCAGGGTTTTGTGAGGACTAAAACGGAAGGCTAGTCTTTGTCAGTTTGCCAACTCCCTAGTGATGCTGGAACCCAGGGCCTCCCGCAAGCTAGGCAAGCCCCATACCATCCCCGAGTTTCACTCACCTCTGCAAATGAGCTTTTGTGTCTCTCGTGGCTCGCTCACATAACCGCTCTCCCTGAAGGCCATGGTACAGGCACTTAGTAACGTGGGAAGGATGACATGGCCAGGCTTCGGGAGGTCTCCCTGCTTACTATTGCATGCGAAGCCAGTGGGGGGCCAGCCCGGAAGGGGTGCGGCTGGGAGAGAGCAGCAGCAGGCAGGCCCCTCTCCAAGCCATTTGGTTTCTTCTTGAGCCGTTCAGTCTACAG
Source organism: Onychomys torridus (assembly GCF_903995425.1). Classification (NCBI taxonomy): domain Eukaryota; kingdom Metazoa; phylum Chordata; class Mammalia; order Rodentia; family Cricetidae; genus Onychomys; species Onychomys torridus. The sequence continues at coordinate 62,768,590 of NC_050460.1, read as the reverse complement.
CAGTCAGGGCCTTGAAATATAGAAAAGCCCAGGCTAGGTTGGGATGGCCCATGTGCTGGCCCTGGGCGGGGCGGGGCGCAGGGGTGTCCTCAGGCATGGCTCCTCCCCTGGGGTCACTTCTGGCACCCCTTCCCCAAGCCCCATTCCTCCCGTTTCCCAGCTTCTGCCAGCTCCATACCGGCAGGCTGGGCCCAGTGCTTGGTCCCCAGGCCCAGGCTGCCCCTCCTGGCCCCCAGTCAGCCCAGGCGCCACCTCTCATGACCTTGAGCCTTCCCTGAGGGCCTGGCACCAGCCTCACCAGGTCCCAGCCAACTCTTGGCTTTGAAACTGGATAGTTGACACTCGGAAGAATAAAAGACTATTTACGTGGCCCACTGACGCGCTGCAGGTGTCGGGTCAGGCCTGCCCACATATCTGCGGTCACTCTGGCTCTGTGACATGGCAGAGACTGGAGGGGGCCCACCATCAAGCCACAGCCCTGACTCCCGGGTTCCCTCCTTCACTGTCCTCACAGGGCTCATCAATGATGACATTGCTCAGATAAACAGAAATAAAATACAGGAACACTCAGGCCTCTCAGCAGCCAGAGCATAGGCAAGTTCCCAGGAAAGGGGACATCAGGAAGCTAGTGGGACCTTGTGCCTGCTGAGGGGACGGCCAGATGCAAGCCCTTCCACAGGAAAGCCTGAGAAAACTGTGGAGTTTCTGGCAAAGAGACAAACAGAAAAATCCCGGCTGTCTGGGGGAGGGGCAGGCAGGGTGAGCTTCAGAGTCAGTCGCTGGTTAGGCTGGAGACCCTCATTCCCTTCTTCCTCCCTTCTTCCTCCCTGTATGGTTAGGGACTCGTTACCTAGGCACCCACCTGCCCACTAGCAATGGCCATGAGTGGCCTCTGCCTGCATGTGTCCAACCAGGCAGCACCCCACACACACACATGCCAGGGCCTCCCCAAGAGGAGGAGTGGGGCCTCAGGGGATGCTGAAGCCACAGAGCTTCTGGTATCAGCCGCCTCACAGGCTAGTTTGTCATTTTGAGGTGCTGTGTGCCTGGCTGTGTGGATTAGGACTGAGGAGGGGCCTAGAACACACCCTGTCGCTGCCTATGCCTTGGACTGTTCAGGCAGGTGCCTTCTCTGGAAGCTCAAGGCCTTGACAGCTGAGCAACAAGACTGTCTTTCTGGACTGAGGGAGTGATGTCAGTTCAGTCCATTCCAAAGGCTTCTGGAGGGAACACGGGGCAGGGCTGGTACCCAAGCCCTGTCGCACATTGCTGAGGCAGTGGGCGAACCCCAATACCAAAGAGGGGTCTCCCCAAGACCAGGAGTAGCCAGAGGAACTGCCCCTGAGGATGAAGTGGTCCAGTCTCTGTTCAACCTGTGACAGAAATGCTGTTACATCCCAACGCATGGTATTCATTGCCTGTGGAGGGTCCGGTGAGGTGGCAGTCAGTGTCCTCACCAGCTACACAGGAAGAAGAGGATGAGCCCAGGAGAAAGGCAGGGTATCACCTTGGAATGGGTTCGTGCCTGGGCATTTTCTGTTTTTTTTTAATTCATTCATTCATTCATTCATTCATTTATTTATTTTGGTCATAGGGTCTCATGTAGCACAGGCTGGCCTCAAACTCACTTTTAGCCAAGGATTACCTTGAATCCCTGACCCTCCCACCTCACCTCTCAAGTCCTAGGATTACAGGAATGTATGTGACCAGTGGGCTTGGGTGAGCATGAGGAGGGGCTTATTCACTGGAGGATGGGCAGCTTGCTTGCTAGGGGCCACATCACAGCAGAAAATGACACTGTCTCCCTTAGTGACCAATAGCTGCCCTTAGTACCTCAGTGAGGGATAGGGCCTTTTAAAAAAGTGTGTGTGCGCGTGCGTGCGTGCGTGCGTGCGTGCGTGCGTGCGTGCGTGCGTGCGTGTGCAAGTATTCCGTGGTGGTCTGGTGACAGTCAGAGGATAGCTTTCATAAGTCTCTTCTCTCCTCCCACCATGTGGGTTCCAGGTGTGAACTCAGGTTGGCAACATCTCACCACCCCCTCCCTGCTTTTTGTTGGTAGTGGTGGGCCCTGAGCTTCCTGGATGGATACTCAGTTATGCAGAGGGAATGTTGCCAAATATCTCTGTGGAGTTCGGTAGTGGCAATATTGTTTCTGATGTTTATTTGTTTGTGTGCTTTTTGGCTTTTTCAAGACAAGGTTTCTCTGTGTAACAGCCCCAGCTGTCCTGGAACTCATACTGTAAACTAGGCTGACCTTGAACTCACAGAGATCCACCTGCCTCTGCCTCCTGAGTGCTGGGACTAATGGCATGTGCCACCACCGCCCAGCTATAATTTCTTTTTGGGGGGGAGGGCAATATTGTTTTATAGGTATGTACACATGTATAAACATGCATGTCAATAAGACAATGTTACTATAGTAAGTGTGTAGATATGTGTACATTTACATGGGTGTGTTTTGATATTCAGGAGTCCTCTCAGCTTTTAGAAACACAGAAATAATCATGGGCTAAGTCATCCGGCATTTGAGGTTTGCTTGATCATGAACGACACCGAAGGGAAAATGGAGGGGGCCGCACACAGGCTGGGACTGGCTGGGGGGGCTGAAGTTAGACGTGGGCTGAGGGCTCACGGGGTGAACTGCTCATTCCGTCTATTTCTGAAATAATCTGAGTTTTCTGAGACAGAAAGTACAAGCGGAGCTGCGCGTGACACTCAGGAGTGCTTGGCCAGTTCTGAGTTCTCAGGCCTGCATAAAACTGGCCTCGTGAGGGCTGGAGAGGTGGATGACTCAGTGGTTAGAGCACTTGCCATGCAAGGGGATGTCGGCTCACACCTTTAATCCCAACACCCAGGAGGCAGAGGCAGGTGAATCTCTGAGTTCGAGGCCAGCCCGGTCTACAGAAAGAGTTCTAGGACAGCCAGGGCTACACAGAGAAACCTTGTCTCAAAAAAAGAAACAAAAAGAAAAGGCACTTGCAGAAGATCTGGGTTTGAAGTTAGTGAGATTTGGGCTTCAGGACTGAGCAGGCCTCGGTGGAAAACACAGCTGAGGGAAGCTCAGGGCGCATGGTTGCTGGGCAGGAGGCCCCAGGCCCCAGCTGCAGCAGCATAAACTGTGCCAGGCGCTCTGGGCTCAGAATGACTCACACTTGATCCTAGGACAAAGACTGGCTTCAGTGGACGGTCCTGGCTCAGCCCCCATGGGAGAGTGATGGATGAATGGCCTTCCAGCTTGAATGAGCAGCGCCGGTCATGTGTTCCCGAAGCACCGAGTGACCAAGGGGATCAGGAGTCGGCAGGCAGGGGACCAGATGGGACAGCGTGAAGGTCGTCCTCCAGGTTCCCCAGAACTTTGCTGGAGTTGTAGGACACTCACCTGGGCTTTGGAAATGGGTGACCTCAGGCAGGTGTCTTGACCTCTCTGAGCCTCAGTTTCTTGTAGAAACTGGAGCTGGTAACAGAGCAAACTGCATACGGCAACTATGGGAGTCACCACGAAGAGATCTGTCAGCTGGTAGCTTGTCACCTTGTCATCTTCAGCTGCTCCCCTGGGGCACCAGGGTGACATCAACATCATTAACATGAAAGCACCCAAAAGTTGAGGACCCAGGGCCCTCCCTGCAGCTCCTCACAGTCCGTGATTTAGTTAGTTAGTTAGTTAGTTAGTTAGTTAGTTAGTTAGTTTTGAGAAGAGTTTTTCTGTGTAGTCCTGGCTGTCCTAGAACTTGCTCTGTAGACCAGACTGGTTTTGAACTCAGAGATTCACCTGCCTGTGCCTCTTAAGTGCTGGGATTAGAGATGTGCGCCACCACTGCCACCCAGCTTGTGTGTGTGTGTGTGTGTGTTTAACATTAATTCTTTTAGGGGAGAGGTACAAGAGGCAGTGTAGAGGGGGCTAGATCTCAGAGGCAACTTGAAAGAGTGGTCTCTGGCTGGAGAGATAGTTCAGTGTTTAAAAGCATTTGTTACTCTTACAGAGAATCCGGGTTCAGTTCCTGGAACCCACAAGGTGGCTCAAAGCCATCTGTAACTCTAACTCCAGGGGTTCCAACAGCTTTTTCCAATCTCTGTGGGCACCAAGCACTCATGTGGTGCACACACACTCATGCAGGCAAAACCCTCACACACATAAAACTGAAAATACATGAAAAGAAAGGGCCTTTTCTCTCCTTCCTCCGTGTGGGGCTCCGGGGTTGGACTCAAGCTGCCAGGCTTGTCTGCAAACACTCCTTACCCACTAAGCCATCTCAAAGCCCATGCCACCACCCCGCCACCCCCCACCCCACCACCCCACCCCCACCACCCCTCCCCCTTTCCTTTCGAGACAAAGTCTCATGCAGCCCAGGCTGGCTTTAACCCATTATGCGGTCAAGGATGACCTTGGATTACTCTCTTCCTGCATCCACCTCCCAAGTGGGTGTGCCACAGGCATGCATTGCACGCATGCACGCACACATGCACACACACCCATTTCTGCTGTGTTGAGACTGGATCCCAGGGCTCCAGGCATGCCAGGCAGGTATTCTACCACCTGAGTTACGTTCCCAGCCCTATGATCCATTTTTAACAAGGAACCTGTTTCCTTACAGCAGTGAACAAGGCCGGATGCAAGAAAAGATGTGGAGGATGGTACCAAAAAACAACAACAAAAAAATCCCTGAACCCATGCAGAAGATGGTGTCAGGCCAAGCTACTCTGTCCAGGCTCCAGCTCCAGAAACTTCCTGTAGCCCCTGTTGCCACTGCTGGTGCCTTTACTAACAGGGTAGGGACAGGGTGGGCATCTCCAGGGGGTAAAGGTCAGAGGCCAGCCAGGCAGGGCAAAGCTCTACAGGCTCCTCCCACAGAAGGGCGAGCTGTAGCTGGGACCACTTCCTCTTTTCTAACTCTGAAAGTAAGAGCTGCACTGCAGGGCAGTCTGAAATGGGCTCAGATTCCAGGCTGTTCTAGCCCCACCTCAACCCCTGGCCGGGGAGTGTGGAGTGTGCTGGCCGGTGCCTCCCTCCTAGTTTCTGGGGTACCTGAGGACCACCCTGCAGGCCTGCGGGATGGAGCATGACAGTGAGAAGAAGCAGGCCTCAGTGTGCAACCTGGTGGCTGTGTTTGAGAACAGGTACAGGTGGCGGGGGGAGGGAGGCTCAGGCCCTTCTATTTGCCTGGCTCTTTGGGTCCTGCCCTGAAAGGACCCAAGTCCCTCCGGGTCCTTCTCCCAGGTCCCTCCATGACAGGTGACTGGCAGTACAGGAGACTTCTCTTGGGGTGCTGAGCTGGACAGGGTAAACAAACATGTTTGGGAGACCCCCAACACACACACACACACACACACACACACACACACACTTCCCACTCAAACCAGGACACTGTTAAGTGGCTGCCATTGAAATGGGAGCAAGAGGCAGGACCCAGATGAAACGGGACTGGTGGATGGGGCAAAGCAGAGTCATGCCCACCACGCCACCATCTTAATTTCCCTTCCATACCTCACGTCTGACCCTGATGGTCCTAGGGTGTGTCTTGTCCTGTTCCCAGCTTTAAGTAAGAAAGAGGAGATGGGGGTGGGGGTGGGACCAGGTTCTTTACATTTTTGAGGCTTTGCATCTGAAGGGGAACCAAGCTAGGTATGGGAGAGGGTCTTAGATGGTCCTGGAGGGGTGTGAGTGTGAGACATGGAGCCACTTTACAGGCCTGTGGTACCGCCCTCCGGAAGCACACACCCAGACAGAGGTTGGTCTCAGGAGGCTTAGAGGAGCAGAACCTGGGAGGTAGGGGAGAAGGGGCAGGTGGAGGGAGAGGCTGAGCCCTGTTTGTGCTGGGGAGTTCTAGAACCTGGATGCGCCACAGTGGTTCTAGCTGAGGCACCCATGCCTCCAGTTGCTAGATGCTGGGTGAGGCAGCTCTCTTCCCTGGAGGGCAGTTCCCAGAGCGGGGGACTCTGCCAATAAATAATGCTCAGCCACCAGTGCTCCCAGCCCTAGGGAGCCCTAGGGAACACAGTGCAGTGCCTAGGGGCCTATGGAGGATGCAGGAACAGACTTCTGCTTATGATAAAATGTTCCATCCTTCCATGATGCGAGGCCACAGGCTTTAGATGTCCTGGGAAGGCCTCCATGCTGTGTTGGGGCTGCAGGTCAAGGGAGGCTCCTGGGGCTTCCACACGAAGTCCTACATTCACACCAGCAGTAGTTTCACTTCCGGGTCTCTGGCAGCTTGACCCTGCCTCGCCACGGGCTTGGTCAGACACATCCTATTCAGCACCCGGGACAGCTCCTTGCCATCGCCTTCTTGGCCCACTACCCCAGAGGTGGGACCACCACACCCAGTGTCCTGGAGGGTGGGGAGGCTCATGTGGGTGCTAGCCCTTGAGGTACTGAGCTGTGCCAGGCTGTGCCTTGCAAATGGAGTAACCCTAGATAGGAGTAGGTCCCGAGAACCATGTTCAGGGGTGTGGGAGCCAGCCTACTCAGCCGAGGGGTAGCAGGCAGGCTTCCCATGGGGCCCTTGGAACCTAGCTGATCTGAAACTAAGCCCTGGGGAGGAAACAGCCACAGGCCTGAGTGCTTAGAAATGCAGAAGCTGAAACCAAATGTAGAAGAGAAAACCTGATACTCAGCACACTCCCGCCCCACCACCTCATCCTACCCCCACCTCGCTGGCTGCTGGCCCCGAAGCCAAGGAACTCAGTTTTCTGTGCCTGGAATGGGCTCCAATAGTCTTTCTACCTCCATCAGGCCCTGTGGCCTGGGCAAGTTCTCAAGAGAAAAAGGTACCTTATTGTGGAGGTTTGGACCCCAGCCCTCTCTATTTGAACCGCATCTGAGTTCTCATCCTTTCTGCCTCAGTTTCCGCCGCTGCAGCATGGATGCAGTGATACTCTCTCTCTCTGGGGGTTTTGGAGGCTGTTACCTGTCGGGCATCTATTTCCCGATCTGTCTTTCTCATGGGGATGCCTACCTGGTGCTGTCATGCTGGTCTGCTTCCCTGCACATGCCTAACAGGAATAGCTCTGCCAGTGCAGGCTTCTCTGGCTTACAGGACCAGTCTGTGCAGCACAGCTATCTGCCCTGTGAAGGTCGAACCTGGGGGACAGGGCCCCTGCTCCCCAGACTGCCTTTGTCCCCTGGTAATGGTGCAGAGGGCATAGGTTACCCCAAAAGTTCCCAGTGTTAGCATCTGTGTCCTCCATGGCTCCTACCTTCCCTTGATCAGGAGAGGTGCAGAAATTAAAACAGGGGTGAAGTCCAAAAGTGAGGGTGATCCTGAGGGAGCCCCTGAAAAGCTGTGTGCCGAAGGAGGGTTCTCTAGACCTGGTCGCATTTGAAACAGGGAAGTATATAGTTCCCCAGAGAATAGAATGGTCCACAATGACTCACTCAGAGGACTGATGGAGTTCCTCCCAGAAGGGTGTTGGTGGTGCAGGGATATGGCTCAGTTGGTCGAGCACTTGCCTAGCATGCACAAAACCCTGGGTTCTGTCCCCTGCACAGTATAAACCAGGCACAGTAGTCCATGCCTATAATCCTAGACTAGGGAGGTCCAGACAGGAGGACCCTGAGTCCAAGGTCACCTTCCATGATAACGGGGTCAAGGCCAGCCTGTGACACACGAGATCCTGGCTCAAAAAAGAGGGAGGCAGGAGGGCTGAAGAGAGAGGCTTGATGAGTCTTGATGAGTTTCTACACTGTGCCAGGCACTTGGGGCCCATGAACACCAGGGACTCACACCAATCACCCTGAGGGGACCCTCAAGCGTGCTTTGTTCTTAGCAGGACTGTGGGAATAATGCCTGGACCCCATAGCCTTGATGATCAGCCCCATAGCCCTGAACACCAGCTGCCCCTGTCTCCAGAGCCTTGGGAGGCACCTCGTGGTGAGGAGGCCTTGAAGTCTGAGCTGCGGACAGTCAGCAGGACATATCTGAGCTCCCTCAAAAATAAGCTATCGAGTGGAGCTTGGAGGAAATCCTGCCAGCCTGAGGCCAGCCCAGGACTAGAGACACAGGTGAGGAGTTGGTCTCAGGACTGCTGGCTATGATGGGGCATGGGTAGAAGGACCCCTCGGCCCTCCATCTCTCTTCCTCTTTCTTCCTCCTCTCCCTCTTCCTCCTCCTCAAGACAGGATCTTAGAATGTAGCCCGGATTGGCCTTAAACTCACATTCTCCAGCTTCTACTTCCCCAGTGCAGGGATCTCAGGTGTGCTCTGACAGGCCTAACTCTCCCTCTGCTCATAAAGTCACAAACCACATTGGTTTGTGGCCCACCCTTCTGACCTGACGTAACTTGATGGCTCCCTAGCCCTGAAGGGCCAGAGGGTGGCTCAGCTGGGGGAGCCAGGCCCCTTCTCCGTGTGTCTTCCGGCCTGTGTGGCCTCCTAGCGAGCTCCCCAGCAGGCAGCCAGGTCCCCTCCACGCCGCTCCTTTGCTCCTGGAAACTATGGAAGCCCGGAAGGAGGTTACCTAATTAAGGCTCAGTCCAGCACCTGGGCATCTCTCTAGGCTGCATTCTAAGAAAGGCAGTCCAGGGCCAGACCTGGTGTGCTGTGGGAGGGCGGGAAAACCAGAGGGTGTGCTCACTGGGCACAGCCGCAGTGTCTTCTGAGTGGCAAGTCAAGATGTCCACCCTTCTCCTCCACCCCTGTAGGAACCTGAGGAGAAGAGGGTCGTGCGGGAGCTTCTGGAGACGGAGCAGGCCTATGTGGCTCGCCTGCATCTGCTTGACCAGGCTAGTGGAGACTCCCCAACACCTTCCATATCAGCAGTGCTGACACCAGCCCAGGGCTTGGCTTTGGCTCAACCCACTGACCCTGTTGGGTGGGGTTGGGGCAGCGTCAGAACTGAGCCCCTTAGCACCACAGGCATTGCCTTTGTCCTGGGCAGCCTCATATACGGCAGCCCTGCCTGGTTTCCCCGTCAGTTGCCCTCACCAGGCACCCCTACTTTCTTAGGGTGTGTCAGCCAAGGGAAGCCCACGGCCTCAGATGACACAGCTGTTCCCTTGTTCCCTTGGCCAAGTCCTGGGGACTGCCTGGCTTGTCTAGCCATCTGTGAAGCAGCTGGAGTCCACTCTTCCCTGGACATCTCTCCCAGGGGTGTGGCAAGGATGCAAACCTGACTCTGCTGGAGCTGTGCCGTCCCCTGGGCCTGCAGGGCTGGTGGATGGTGGTCCCTTCTTAGGCAGGCTATGACCCGGTACTGCTTCCCTGTGCAGGTGTTCTTCCAGGAGCTGCTGAAGGAGGCAGGCCGCAGCAAGGCCTTCCCTGAGGATGTGGTGAGGCTCATCTTCTCCAACATCTCCTCCATCTATTGCTTCCATGCACAGTTCTTCCTTCCAGAGCTGCAGCGGCGTGTGGATGACTGGTGAGGTCACAGGTCTCAGCACCCCAACTTGACTGGGGTGGGTCACAGACCCAGGACACGGAGCCTGTGAGCCCATGTGCTTGACTTTGATTCTGGCCATGGCTGTCTCCTACAGGCCTCTACTCCTTGCACAGCTGAGGAAGAAGGAGGCAATCCTAGGTCCTGTGACTTAAGAGACCTTGGATGTCACTGGGCACCGAGTGGGGCCCTGGCCTTGATCTTGGCATCTGTAAGCAGGACAGTTTTCCAGCCGGCTGTGTGTTGTTCACATCATCTTTAGGCAAGAAGCCCAAACCGTGATCCCGGCACCCCCATGTTGGCTCACAACCACGTGTAGCTCCAGTTACAAGGGGTCTAATAGCCCTCTTTCAGCCTCAGTGGGCACCAGACATGCACACCCGCACATACATACATGCAGGCAAAACACTGGTACACAAGCAACTCGAAAGAGGGAAGTTAGAGGACAGAGGGCTGCTGAGACTGTTTAATGAGAAAAACACTGTTGAGCAAGCCCACAGACCTGGATTTAATCACCGGGATTCACAGGGAAAGAAGAGAACTGAGCCCCCAAATTGTCTACCAACACCCACACGTGTGCTGTGCCACCAGCGCCCCTACACACCACACACAATGATAATAAATAAAATAAACGTTAAAAAGAGAGAGAGTAGCCAGGAGGTGGAGCACGCACACCTTTAATCCTAGCACTCGGGAGGCAGAGGCAGGTGGATCTCTGTGAGTTCAAGGCCAGCCTGGTCTACAGAGCCAGATCCAGGACAGGCTCTAAAAACTATACGGAGAAATCCTGTCTTGAAAAACAGAGAGAGAGAGAGAGAGAGAGAGAGAGAGAGAGAGATTTGGAGGCCAGTCTGGTCTACATAATGAGACCCTATCTCAAAAAAAAGAAACAAGGTGGGGCATGGACCCCAGCCTGTAAGGTTGCCCAGCGTCACTCCGGTCTTTTCAGAGTAGAAAACCAGGGTTCAGAGAAGCTTGCCCCCCAAGAACACACAGCTAGAATTCCTAGAGTTGAGACAGGCAGTCATCTTGCGCGGCACTGTCACGTGACCTGTAATGTCAGCTGCCCAGTGCCTTCCGTGGTCTTTCCACCCAGGCCTCCATGGACCTCATAGGGAGGCTAGCTAGGGACCAGGAGCTCAGAGTCTAAGGAGGGGTCAGACCCTCAGGTGTCACTCTTTCCTGAAGCTGCCCCAAGGGGACTGGAAAGGCTGTTTGGGGCTGGGGAGCCTAGGGAACCCGACTCAGGAGCTGAGAGAGGAGGTGGCCAGGCTGAGAGCATCCCCTCCCCCACTCAGGACAGCCACACCCCGCATTGGGGATGTGATCCAGAAACTGGCCCCGTTCCTGAAGATGTACAGCGAGTATGTGAAGAATTTCGAGCGGGCAGCGGAGCTGCTGGCCACCTGGATGGACAAGTCTCAGCCCTTCCAGGAGGTGGTCACCCGCATCCAGGTGAGCGGCGCAAGGGCGGAGCCTGCACGGCCACCTGGTGGGCCTGCCTCATTTTCCCCTAAGCAGTTTGGACAGCCTCAGGCCAGGCGCCCCACTCAGGCCTGGCGCCCCATCTCTCCGTTCCCTCACCCTCCCGCCCCTGCTCCCTGCTCCCCAAGCTCAGCGAGGCCTCGGGCAGCCTGACCCTGCAGCACCACATGCTGGAGCCAGTGCAGAGAATCCCGCGGTACGAACTGCTACTCAAGGAATATGTGCAGAAGCTGCCAGCCCAGGCCCCAGACCGCGCGGACGCCCAGAGTGAGGAGGACACCATGGGTCCCAGGGAGCTGGGGGGATACAGGAGGGGGCTGGCCACTGCCACGTGTACACTGAGCACCTACTAAAATGGCTTTGATGACCTATCATTGCATCCATCGCTGGCACTTCATACATGCTATTCACACCACAGCCACAGTTGACAGGCCAGTGAGGCCCAGAGAGGTTAAGTGACTTGGCAGGGTCACACAGCCCAGAAAGGAGCCGAGCTAGGATTTGAATCCACATCTGTAAGGTATACCCTCTAGGTGTGGCTTTGCTCCGGGAGTAGAGAGAATCGCTGAAGTCACATACCTAATCACACAGCCTCCCAGTGGCCTCAATGTCCCTATCCTGGGTGGCCCCCACCTTCTAGACACTCACTATGCTGGTCTGCATGGGCAGGGCTGTGCATGGTGATGGTTATGGCAGGTCCATATTGTGGAGCCCCAGCCCCAGGCCACAGGTCTCCAGGAATAACTGGTTCCTTGCTCCCTTGCCAGAAGCACTGGACATGATCTTCTTGGCCGCACAGCACTCCAATGCTGCCATTGCAGAGATGGTGAGCAGCCTGTCCTTGGGGTGGGTGGGGGCATCCCCTGAACACAGACTGTCTCTTGGTCCTTGTGTCCACTGATCTTGCCCAGGGTACCTATCCCACGCTGCCTCCTGGTCTTTGGCTCCCTCATCCCGTCCCCACCAGGCACATTATCAAGAAGCTGGGCCCCCTGCCCAGCGTAGGCTGAAGGTGTGCCCCATCTTCAGGAACGCCTGCAGGGCTTGTGGGAGGTATACCAGCGCCTGGGCCTGGAGGATGACATCGTGGACCCCTCCAACACCCTGCTCCGAGAGGGCCCTGTCCTCAAGATCTCTTTCCGCCGCAGCGACCCGATGGAACGCTACCTGTTTTTGGTAAGGGCTGCTGGGCTTCCCTGTCAGGTGTGCCCCAGGAAGCAGAAATCAGAGTCTGAGCCCTGGCTGGCTTTTCAGCCTGTGCTACCCTTCTAAAGACAGTACAGCATGAGGGAATTAAGTTAGCTGCCAGGAAGATCTGCTGGGCCGACCCTGGAAAAACCAGGGTCTCCTGACATCCGCAGGATTGCCACCTCAAGCTCTACACCCCTCTGTCAGCTCTCAGGCTCCTTGGGCTGCTTTGGTCCCCTAGTGTCCATGGTAGAGAGATCCTTCAGAGCCCATCAGACAATTGGGGACTAGACGGTCACTTCCTCACCCCTTCCAAGATCACCTGTGATGACCTGTGAGCCAGCCTAGAATGTGTTCAGAGGGGAAGGGAGAGGTTATGGCCAGGTCACCCAAGACACCCTGAGCTGCTGCCCATACCGCCATGTCTCCCCAGTTCAACAACATGCTGCTTTATTGTATACCCCGCGTCCTCCAAGTGGGTGCCCAGTTCCAGGTGCGGACCCGCATCGATGTGGCTGGCATGAAGGTGAGCTGTCCTCCAAAGAGGGCCCAGGGTGGGCGACAGCGGTGGCAGGGAGCAGAGCAGGTCCTTGGTGGGAAATGTGGGCAGAGCTCTGCTGTCTGGCCCTTGTGAGGGAGGGCAGCATGGCTTATTCTAACCCTGGCAACTTCATAGCGTTTTTCCCTGTTATCCGCACCGTTGTTGTCTAAATGGTAATGTGTGGCCAATGTTCTGAGTTGGCAGACCCGGGTGGACCTGGCAGCCTGGTGGGTGTGTGCTCTACTGTGTGTTGCTGGGGATGAACCTATTGCCTGGGATGGTTGGCAAGCATTCTGTTGAGTCTTACCGGAGCTGAGGAGCAAACCCAGGGCCTTGTGCTTGCTAGGCAAGCGCTCTACCACTGAGCTAAATCCCCACCCCCAGGTCCTGCATTTCTAATCAACCCCAAGGGACTCTGATACTCCTGCCCACATGCTGGTGTGTGAACAGGATTGGAGAGCAAGGCTGGCCTGGCCCCTGGCTGGATGTATCCTTGTCTAGAATGGAGCTCAAATGAATGAGGCCAGCCCTGCAGCCTCCCTGAGACCCTCTCCACAGTCCTCTGAAGCAGGGCATTATCATCCTTGGATGAGGTGTCTTTCTATCTTCTAAAGTCAGTTCTAGGGCTGGGGATGAGGCTCAATTGGTAGAGTACTTACCTGCTATCATGCATGAAGTCCTGAATCCCATTCCCCCACGCTGCACAAACCAAGTGGAGTGGGGCACCCTTGTAATCCCAACCCTGAGAACCCTGAAGTCAGGTAGCAGACTCTGATTACAGTGCCCAATCCAGACAGAAAAGCTCAGAGGCACTGAGTCTGGAGCCTGGGATCTCGGCCCCGTTCCCACCCCCACGAAGATCTCCAGGGTTATGAACACCATCTGATGGTTCGTAGTGTCTCACCTGAGTTAGCTGCAGTCTTTTTAAGTGTGCAGCCCCTACCTGAGGCTTCTAGCCTCCATCCTGAGATGGCTAGAGAGTCTCGGAGGCCAGAGTGGGGGCAGGAGTGTCTGAGAGAGAGAGGCCTTTGGTGAGTGAGATTGAGGTAGACAAAACTGTGGGTAAGAGAAGGGTATTGGAGGGACAGACTCAGTCGAGAGAGAGAGAGAGAGAGAGAGAGAGAGAGAGAGAGAGAGAGAGAGAGAGGCCAAGCTCAACTGTCGAATACAGGAACAGACACCGGTGCCAGGTATGATGGTGCGCGATTCTGATCCCAATTCTTGGGAGGTAGAGGCAGGCAGATCTCTGTGAGCTTGAATCTAGACTGAGGATCTATATAGTGGATTTTAGGCTAGACCGGTCTATATAGCAAGTTACAGGCTAGCCTGGGCTTCATAGTAAAACCCTGTCCGTAAAGGAGGAGGGAGAGGAGGAGGAGGAGGAGGAGGAGGAGGAGGAGGAGGAGGAGGAGGAGGGAGAAAAGGAAGCAAGCCACATAGACCAAAGGAGACTCACAGCACGGCATGGTGGCTCACACCTGTAATCCCAGCACTTGGGAAGCTGAGACAGGGGGATTGCTGCAAATCCAAGGACAAGCTGAATTGCACCTCGAATTTCAGGCCAGCCTGGGGTACACAGAGAGACCATCTCAAAAAACAAACAGAGTTTGGAATGTAGCTCGGTTGGTAGAGAGCTTGCCTAATGTACCCAGAGTCCTGGATTGGCTCGCCAGCACCCAGTAACCCAGATGTGCTGGCAAACACCTGTAATTTCAGCACTTGGCAGGTGGTTATGGGAGGGTCAGGAGTTCCAGGCCATCCTTGGCTACACAGTGAGGTTAATGCCAGCCAAGAACACATGAGAACCTGCCTCAGAAAAATAAGGGTGTCTGAGAAGGCCACGTATTCCTCCTGTGCCCGCTCTTGGCTGCCACCATCTGGCAAGCCTGTCTCGCTGGTGGCCTCACAGTACCCTCTGCTGGATGTTGCTGGGCATGGCGGGTGATGCAGCCTACAGCAAAGGGAAACCATTTTCTGAGTCGGGTTTCTAAGAATCTGGCTTAAACCACCCGGTCGCTCTACTCACCCTTCTCTGCCCAGTGCAGCTGTCCTTTGCACCGGACCCAGAGGCCTGAGCTGCAGGGCAGTGGCTCTGCTACTCATCCCTTGTGCACAGTGGTTGTGTGTAGCCGCCATGGTTCACAGGCTTTCCCCCGGCAGGACACAGGGTCCAGACCACACCTAGGCCTTCCCAAACAACAGACTGTGTGGAGAAGTCTGGATACTGTGGGGCTTTAGAAACAAAATCCCCAGAGGAAGGCTCTAGAGCTTAAGGTCTGTCTTAGCTTGGGTCAGTCTCTGTGTACATGGCCTGGGGCAGGTCTGAGTTGGCTGACTTTGGGGTGGGGCAGGGGTGGGGGTGTTGGCAGAAACCGAATGTTAGGTGTCTCGTTTTGCCTCTTACATGCTGTGTGACCTCAGGCAGGTCTCAAGCCTGTTCCGAGCTTCCAGACCCAATGCCATGTAAATAAGGATGAGATCCACTTCCCAGGAATCCTCTGAGAATGACCGAGCTTTTTATTATGGAAATATTTAAGTCATGAAAACAGTCCAGTAAACATCCATAGACTCCTCTTATTTTGAGGTCCAGTTTCTATTTCTGGTGACTCTTTGGAACTGTCCCTCCATGTCACAATGGGTCAGTTTCGATGCTTCTGACAAAATTCTGAAGCCTTCAGTCCCAGTCCTGTGGAGCCAGGAGCATGTGCACCTCCGAGGCGGATTAGAGCTGGTCTTGCTGGTGGTGCTGGGGTCTGGGGTCTGATGGCGTTGCTGGGGTCTGATGATGGTGGTGCTGGGGTCTGATGCTTCATCCACACCCGGCAGGTGCGGGAACTGACTGACGCTGAGTTCCCACACTCCTTCCTGGTGTCCGGAAAGCAGCGCACACTGGAGCTGCAGGCCCGGTAGGCACTGGCGGGCTGGGGCCTGGGGACACCAGCGGACAGGGTGGGTGGGTACTGTCCTCTGCACTGTGTTCTCTTTCCTTCTGAGCAGGTCCAGAGAGGAAATGATTTCCTGGATGCAGGTATGGACACTCCAGGCCTCCAGGGGAGTCTGAGCCTAGCCTACTTGGGAGGAAGGAGAAAAAGTGTACGTGTGCTCCAACACTTGGGTGTGCCCAGCTGCCCACTCTTCCTGTGTGTCCCACTGCCATGCTGGGTAGTCTGGAGCAACTCCTATAACCTCTTTGAGACTTTTGACGTGTATCATCTGGAGCTAACTGCTTCTCCTTCATGCAGTTAGAGACTGGGCCTGGTGCAGGCACATTTAGAAAGTGTGTTGACTACCAGTAAGACACCTTGGGCAGTCCTCACCTCTCACCCCCACCTCCACTCAGGCCTGCCAGGCAGCTATTGACCAAGTCGAGAAGCGGAGTGAAACCTTCAAGGCTGCTGTCCAGGGACCTCAGGGGGACACAGAGGAGCCCAAGGTAACAGGAACTTCTTCACTCTGAGGCGAGGTGTCAGGAACAGTGTCCCCTATCAGGACTGACATGAAGAGTCTCAAGGACGCTCTTCCAACCAACATCACCCTTGATGACCTAGGGCCGGAGTTCCCTAGTTAGCAAAATCTGTCTCTGAGCCAGGTGTGTTGTGATCCCAGCACTCAGGAGGGAGAGACAGGAGGTTGTCTCTGATACTTAGTGAGCTCAAGGCCAACCTGGGCCACATGAGACCCTAACTCAAAAGGAACCTTCAAAAATAGGCGGGGCAACAGGCCTTTAATCCCAGCTCTGTGAGTTTGAGGCCAACTTGGTCTACATGGTGAGTTCTAGGCCGGCCAGCCTGGTCTACATAGTGAGACCCTGTTTCCAAAACAAACAAAGCAAAAGTTTCTGCTATTGGAGCCTTGAGCAGAGCTGTGTGAGGTCAGGGAAGACCCCTGTCTAGCCAAGGCCTAACAACTGTATCCAAGTGTATCAGAGAAGCAGGGAGAGTGGGTAAGGCGGGATCTCAGCCCTGAACTCTGGCTTTGGGGTGATGATCTCGAGTTGTTGGGCCTTCCTGGGCCTGCTTCCTCAGCTATATAGCAAAAATATTAGTAGGTAAACTAACTCCCTCAGATAGAAGCTGCAGGGGCTCCAAGGGGCGCTGGAGGCCGTGAAATGCCCACCCAGCCAGCTGCTCTCCTCCCCCAGCCACAGACAGAGGAACTGGGCCTCCGAGCGCCTCAGTGGGTCCGAGACAAGATGGTGACCATGTGTATGCGCTGCCAGGAGCCTTTCAATGCCCTGACGCGTCGGCGCCACCACTGCCGGGCTTGCGGTTATGTGAGTACACCTGCAGGGACTGGGGACAGGACCCGGGACCTGCCTTTGCCCATGACATTCCTGCCTCCAACATCAGGCCCCAGCTGGATCTCCAGCCTGGGCTGACACACTGGGTGTTTCCGCTGTCCTGTCCCTACAGTGCCCACCTAGGATGAGGCAGTGTGCTGCTTCCCTGCTTCAGGGATGGGAGGTGGGCTAAGAGAGGAGAGTGGACGTCCTGAAGCCTCCTTCAGTGACCCCCTGTTCACTCACCCTCTAGTCATCTTTTCTCAAGGCTCCAGGCCCAAAGCTGAGAGGGTCTCTATCCCCGAGTGGGCACCCACTCACCACCCACCACCCACCACCTTACCAGTCCCATATCTGGTATGTACAACTTCATTCTCTCTCTCTCTCTCTCTCTCTCTCTCTCTCTCTCTCTCTCTCTCTCTTTTAAAGATTTATTTATTTTTATTATGTATACAGCATGTATGACTGCAGGCCAGAAGAGGGCACCAGATCTCATTACAGATGGTTGTGAGCCACCATGTGGGTGCTGGGAATTGAACTTAGGACCTCTGGAAGAGCACACAGTGCTCTTAACCTCTGAGCCATCCCTCCAGCCCCCTCTTCTCTTATGTGTTGTGAACTCCACCTTCTTGAGCAGGCCTCGGTTTCCCCACCTGTCCTAAAATATACTTTTAGCATTTGGAAGGGGGCACAAGAAGATCAGGGGTTCATAGCCAGCCTGCGCTACAGAGAAGGACCCAGTCACGAATCTTTAAAAAACAAAAGTATGCCATTGCAATGGCTCAGAGGATGATGGCGTTTGCCATCAAGCCTTGAGTTCGCTCCCCGAAACTTATTTAGTAGAAGGAAAAGACTGGCTCCTATAACTACCCCAACTTCCACGCCGTGATACAGGGTGCGTGAGCATACACACACACTCTTGTGCTCACACACACTTCATGTAAAAATAATAATAACAACTTAACACAAAACCAAATGTGCCGGTACGTGTGTGTCATCTCAGCACGTAGAAGTCAGAAGTAGGAGGACCCCAAGTTTCAGGTCAACCTGGAACATGGCAACATGAGACCCTGCCTCAGAAAAGCAAGTAAGGTTGATGAAGAAAAAAAAGAAATATTGGATGGTTATATGAAACTAATGTCTCCATGAAGGCAAGAGAGAGGTGGCTCAGTACTTAAGAGTACTAGCAGAGGACTCCAGGGGATCTGCCACCCTTTTCTGGCCTCTACAAGCACCCACATGCCTGTGGCACACCCTCACACAGACACCTATATGCACATAAATAGAAACAAATGTTTAAATTTCTCATAAAAGCATACTCTCCTCCCAAGGCGCGCAGGCCCTGGGTGTCCTCATCCTGACTCCAGGGTGTCTGGGGCCCATGCGTGTCCTCTTTTGGGGAGCCAGTGAGTCACCCTTTCATTTCATGTTCAGCTGCCAGTTTCTGTCTACCCTCTCTTCCTCGGGCACCCCGTGAGGGCGGGGTACGTACGCGGTGACTCCCTGAGAGTAACCACACCCAACATGCCCATGGCGCCCATCTTCCTCAGTCACACTCAGCACCCGGAGTTTCTCTCCACACCTCATCCTTCCTCAGTATCACTAAATATCCTCATGCACCTTTAGGGGTGAGCTGGGGTGGCTGGGCCCCAGATCACTCCTGCCAGGCCTTCCTGCCCCTCTGTTCGACAGCACGGCAGACTTACTGCTTTTTGGTTTTTGTGGGTCTTTTTTTTTTTTTTAGATACAGTCTCAGAGAGTCCAGGCTGGCCTTGAACTTTTTCCTCCCTCTCTGTATCCCTCTACTCAATTGCGGCTACTGCCACAAAACAGACAGAACGTGCAAGGAAACTTTTTTTTTTCTTGTAAATATAATGTGGCCTTGGACATCTTAACCTCCCGCCTCCGCCACACAAATGCTGGGATCCCAGTGTGCGCTACACAGCACCTGCTTCATGTGATACCAGGGTTTTAACCAGGGCTTTGTGCGTGCTGGGCAAGCCGCATCCCTAGCTCTCTAAACCATGGGACCGTCAAGACACTGAGAGTGTCTGGGCTGTCAGTTAGCTGTGTGGCCTAGCCACGTCACTTTCCCCTCTGAGTCACCCGGTCCTAGTCCCCGTATCAGCAGAAGACAGCGTCCTGCCCTTGCTGGGGCACCAGTGGTTCTGGCAGCTATGGCTAGGCCCAAGTCCTCCAGGACCCAGCCTCATGAAAGAGAGAGAGCGGTCAGGTATGCTGTGAGGCTGGGTCTTGAACCCTTGGCCTCCTGTCTGGGGTTCCCGTGGCCACCATGCTTGCTTTCTCCCGCTGCCCCCACCCTCAGGTGGTCTGTGCCAAGTGCTCCGACTACCGTGCAGAGCTGAAATACGACAGCAACAGGCCCAACCGAGTCTGCCTGGCCTGCTACACGTTTCTCACCGGCAACGTGCTCCCTGACAGCAAAGAGGATAAGAGGAGAGGCATCTTGGAGGTGAGGGCTGACAGCACCCGTCCCAGTCTTCCCTTCCCAGGAGACTCGCTCCTAGGTTCCGAGAAACATCCTGTCTCTCCGTATCGATAGGCAGCCCCTCTCCTCCAGTCCAACCACACCAGGTCTGACAACAGTCAGAAGTAGCTATGGACTGTAGGCTACTACCCAGTCTCTTCTGCTCCCGTGTCCCCATCCAAGAGCAGCATGGCCCGTCTGTCCCAGTTCACGTTCCCAGGGCCCACTCCGCAGTCGCGCCAAGTGAAGAGGGGGATGAGCCACTGATCTTGTGTGGTAGATGGGGGCGCCCAGGCTCTGTCAGGCACTGTTCTAACTGGAAGGGACCTTGGAAAACCAATCCAGAGAGGTGACCCGCTTAACATCACGCAGCTGTTTCCGGTCTCCTCTGTGATCTGTGTACCACCTTCAAGGTGTCCCATGCCCACTCACTGTGGGTACCGGTCATGTTCATCTTTGAATCTCAAATGCAATGTTAAAACCCAGATGCTAGCTACCCTATCTCTGCCAGGAAGGCCAGAGTGACATCCCACAGTCCCTTGGAAAAGAGAGAAGCGCTGGCCTGTTTCAGCTGAGATTCATTCCCACAAGCAAGTTGGCACCTTCTTACAGACTCCAGCCCCTTCCCACTCCATGTGTCCCCTCAGACCAGCCCTCGACTGGGCAAAAAGCCTGCTCCTGGCGTGGCATGCCTGGCAGGCCTACTCTGTCCCTTGGGTGGCTCAGGATGACAGCCCTGGCTCTGGCACCTGCTCCTGTAAGCCCACATATCCATCACTCCTGCAATTCTGCCAGTTGCTGGCCATGTGAACCAGGGCCACGTGGTGGGGTGTCTCCAAACTCCAGAGGCGAATGACCTGTTGCTTCCTTGTAATAATGTGCAAAGATTAATTAAGGGTGGTGGCTATCAGGAGTGGTAGCATGTGCCTACTACTCCAGAATCTGGGGGTGCAGGGAAGAGGATCAGGGGTTCAAGGTCAGCTCCTGATACATACCAACTTCTAGGTTAGCCTGGGCTATGTGAGCCTCTGTCTCCAAAAGAAGGTGTGACAGTGATTGTGAAGTTCCCTGGCTGATGTCTGGTCCCCTGACACCTTGTGGGCACCCTGTCATCTGACTGTCACCTTTCCGCTTTCAGAAAGAGTCCTTGGCAGGGCCTGACCAGAGTCTGGTGTGCGGCTTTCTGCAGCTCATGGGAGACAAGTGGGGCAGGAGTGGCCCCCGGGGCTGGTGTGTGATCCCCCGAGATGACCCCCTCGTGCTGTATGTCTACGCAGCCCCCCAGGTATGCCAGGCCTACCCCACCTGGACCTCCTCATTCTCACAGGGTAGGGGAAAGTGGGGTTTGGGTATTATTTGCCCTGCAGGGAAGATGGGGAAACAGGCCCTCAAGGGACGCGGTATTTTCAAGGTGTAGGTCATCCAGTTTCAGAGACGAGCCCAGACTACAGATCTCAGCTACTTTACCCTCAGGCAGGCCCAGTCTTCCCTCCTCTTCCTCCCTCATCTTCTGACAGCCCCCCTCCATGGGGGGGGGGGGGCTTCTGGTGTGAGCAGGGGTGTGTGGCTGTCGGGAGCAGCTGCTGTCGTGGGGCACGGTAGCCCATGGCTTTCTTCTCCACCAGGACATGAAGGCTCACACCTCCATCCCCCTGCTGGGCTACCAGGTGACTGCAGGACCCCAGGGGGACCCTCGGGTTTTCCAGCTGCAACAGTCAGGCCAGCTGTACACCTTCAAAGCGGAGTCTGAGGAGCTGCAGGGCCGCTGGGTGAGGGCTATCAAGCGTGCAGCTGGTGGCTGGACCCCTGAGGGGCCTGATGAAGAGGACATGTCTGACTGAACCACAGCTGGCTGTTCTTCAGGAGCGTTGCCCAGGACAGCCTTTCCGGGCTGACCCCGCTGCTCTGTGACTCCACCACCCAGCAGGTTACCGTGACGCACTCTGTCATCTATGTCCAGATGTTCATCCCGACTCTGCATCCAGTAGATTCGGGTCCTTTCCTTCAGGAAAACTCAACTAAGTGTCCTGGCTGGCTAGGGGCTGGGGTCCCTGAGCTGTGAGTTCTTCATTGCTGAAACAGGGACATGTGACCAGTGTTGTAGCTTAGTGCCTGCCTAGCACATGTGAGTCCTGAACTGAGTCCTCAGCATGTCACATGGTGAGGCATACCTGTGATCCCTGCGATTAGGTAGAGGAAGGAGGACAAAAGTTCAAGGTTGGCCTTGGCTACGTAGTGAGTTAGAGTCCAGCCTGGACTACATGAGACCCTGCATGCACGCGCGCGCGCGCGCGCGCGCGCGCGCGCGCACACACACACACACACACACACACACACACACACACAAACTCAAAATAAGCCAGGTGGTGGTAAACTGGGTGGTGTTGGTGCATGTCTTTAATCCCAGCACTCAGGAGGCAGAGGCAGGTGGATCTCCCTGAGTTCAAGGCCAGCCTGGTTTACAGAGTGAGTTCCAGTCTAGCCAGGGCTACAAAGAGAAACCCTGTCTCAAAAAAAGAAAAAAGAGAGTTGGGGATTTAGCTCAGTGGTAGAGCGCTTGCCTAGCATGCACAAGGCCCTGGGTTCAATCCTCAGCTCAAAAAAGAAAAGAAGAGAAAGAAAAGAAAAAAAACCAAAGCAAACAAAAAAAAAAAAATCAATAAATATGAGGAGTCCCAGGTACCCAAGGACTGTTTGCACCTTAGTGAGGGTGTCAGCCCAGGCTGTGAATTAATCACCTGGGAAACTTTGGAAAAGTTGTGAAAAATAGATGCCAGCTGACTTTGTTGCCCTTGTCTAAAGGCTTTCTGTTTGCCTGTCTGGGAAGAGGGAGGCAAGGGAACTCGGGGTACCTCCACTGGATGGCAGTGTGCACTGGGCTGCATGGCTTGGGGGGAAACAAAGGTACCGGGGTACCTGCCAAAGCCAGCAGGACCGTGGTCACAGCTGTACGATCCCAGGGGACGTCTGTGCGTGTGCGTGGTGTGTGTGTGTGTGTGTGTGTCTGTGGTGTGTGTGTCTGTGGTGTGTGTGTGTGTCTGTGGTGTGTGCACATGTGTGTGTGTGTGTGTCTGTGGTGTGTGTGTGTGTCTGTGGTGTGTGCACATGTGTGTGTGTGTGTGTCTGTGGTATGTGTGTGTGTGTTGAGTCAGAGTCGTACTGTGTAGCTCTGTAGCCCTGGCTGGCCTGAAACTGGCTGTGTGAATCAAGGGCCTCACAGAGAAGCCCCTGCCTCTGCCTCCTGGGTGCTGGGATTACAAGCACCACACCAGGATGCACCTGGTATTTTATCTGGATTAATCTCAATCATTATGAGCTAAGACTCCTGTTTTCCAGCTCCGGAGGACATCTACACAGAGAGGTTCACTGATTGTCTCTGGGTCATACAGCCAGTGGGTGTGAGAGCCAGTCATTAGCTCAGTGAAATGAAGGCAGAAAAGGTGGGGGAGGGGAGAGTGGGAGAGAGAGACAGAGGGATGAAAGGGGCACCTCTGTCTGGCCCCACCCGCCTTCTAGCATCAAATAAAGGAGAGAGTGAGGATGCGTGGAGCCAGCAAGACGGCTCTGCAGGTAAGGGCGCTTGTCACCAAGCCTGGAACCCACAGATGCAAGAGAGAACTGACCCTGCACATTGTCCTCTGACCTCTACACATGTGCCAGGCATGCCTGTATGCTCTCAACCCCCAGCAAATAAATAAATATGGAGAAAATGTGTTTGCATTTACCCTGTCTTGAGCCTAGCAGTCCATTTGGTGCTGGACAGTAGTGGAGTGCTTTTATTTATTTATTTGGTTGGTTGGTTTTGGTTTTTTGAGACAGGGTTTCTCTATGTAGCTTTGCACCTTTCCTGGATCTCGCTCAGTAGCCCAGGCTGGCCTTGAACTCACAAAGATCTGCTTGCCTCTGCCTCTGAGTGCTGGGATTAAAGGCGTGTGCCACCACCACCCGGCCCCTGGAGTGCTTTTTATACCCTTGTTGGTATTATCCCTGTGAGGACCAAGCTGGCTAGAAATTCTTCCTTTGTTCATTCATTCAACAAACGCTGAACATCTTCTAAGAGTCAAGTCCGTTAGAGATAAACCAACAGTCAAGCTCTCGAACAGCTCATCTTTAGGGGGAATTGGGGGGTGGGCACGTGGGGGGGATTACATGAGTGCAAACTAGAGTATGCCAGATGTCACAAGTGCCTGAACAAGGTAGCAGGCCATACTGCTGTTAACACTGAAAGTCAAGGGGCTGGAGAGATGGCTCAGAGGTTAAGAGCACCAACTGTTCTTCCAGAGGTCCTGAGTTCAATTCCCAGCAACCACATGGTGGCTCACAACCATCTGTAATGAGATCTGGTGCCCTCTTCTGGTGTGCAGGCAGAACACAATGTACATAATGAAATGAATCTTTAAAAATAACAAAAAACAAAACAAAACCCATGGCTGGGCGGTGGTGGTGCACGTCTTTAATCCCAGCACTTGGGAGGCAGAGGCAGGTGGATCTCTATGAGTTCAAGGCCAGCCTATCTACGAAGTGAGATCCAGGACAGGCTCCAAAGCTTACATGGAGAAATCCTGTCTCGAAAAACCTTAATAAATAATTTTAAAGAAACAAAAAACTGAAAGTCTAAATAAATAATAAATCTTGAAAAGGGGGTCTATGCTGGGTGAGGGGGGCACACCTTTAATCCCAGCACTTGGGAGGCAGAGCCAGGTGGATCTCTGTGAGTTCGAGGCCCTCCTGGCCTACAGAGTGAGATTCAGGACAGGCTCCAAAACTACACAGAGAAACCCTCTCTTGAAAAACCAAAGGAAAAAAAAAAAAAAAAAAGCAAACAAATGCTTCCAAGATGTGGGGAAAGAAGACTTAGTTCAGGGCTGGGGAGAAAGTGAACTCTGTGGAAACCAGGGTAGAAGTTCTTCAAACACTGAAAATGGAACTGCCATAGAGCCCAGATATGTCGTCACCCTCTGGTCACACACCAGGACCCTAAGGCAGCACCCCACACAGGTACCTGCACGCCCATGTGCACTGCGTTAATCAGACAACAGAACCAGCCTTGGTGTCCATCAACAGATGAATGACATAGAAAATGTGTTACATCTGCAGAGGACTCTTAGGAATCAACGAGGAACAGTGGAGTCATAACATTTGCATGAAAGTGGGTGGAAGTCATTGCGTTCAGCAAAATAAGCCAGACCCAGAAAGACAAACACGGCATGAAAATTTTTGAAGATGTATCTATGTAGGGGGATTTTGGTCTTAATTTAGGTCTTAGAAGGGGGACCATGAGACGGGAAGAAGGTCTTAAGGAGAGAAAGGCTGGTGCACTCGAGGTATGCAAATAGAAAGGGTAAGAGGGGAATCGGCACGGCACAGGGAAGAGAGACCCAGGAGGGGAATAAGATGTATTCGGGAATGCTACAGCGGAACCCATTCTTCAGACTGATTTTTTTTTAATTAATTTAGGGGCTGGAGAGATAGCTCAGCAGTGAAGGGATTTGCTGATCTTGCAGAGGACCTGGGTTGGGATCCCAGAGCCCACAGCAGACGGCTCACAACAGCAAGCTGCCTGTACCTACAGCTTCAGGGAATGCAGAAGGTTCTTCTGGCCTCCAAGGGCACCTGTATTCACACACACACACACACACACACACACACACACACACACACACACGATCTTGGAGTTGGGGTTGCTTAGCAGTTGAGAACACTCACTGCTGTTGCAGAGGACCTGGGTTCAGTTCCCAGCACCCACGGAGTGAATGCTGGGTAGGGACCTGGATGCAAGGATCCCCTGGGAGGGGACCTTGATGAAGAGATCCTGGCTATATGCTGGAAGCCTGGAGAACGCTTGCCTCTACTGACTCCCCCTCTGGGACGCCCTGCCACTGGCAGGTTCCATTCACCCTTTCCTTCTCAACATGATCTGAGTACATCGTGTTACCAACACAGCATCTTTTGGGCCTCAGCTCTGAATCACGCCGCTGACACCAGTCTGAGTACCCACAGATATAGAGGAGGTGGAAGAGGCCCAGAAAGGTAGTAAGACTTGTCTAAGGTCACTCAGTGACTGACCGTTTCCACTCACACCCAGCCAACACTAGGGGGCAGCATCTCCCAGGAGGTGGCGTCCAGCCCACCACACAGCCCTGCCACCTATTGCCTGTGTCCTCTAAGACAAGACACATCTCTACTCAGGCTGGGTTTACCTCACACTGGCCCTACATCCCTGAGGCTGGGGAGGAGGGTGGCCATTGATGGAATCTGTACATAGCCTTGGCAGGTAGGCATGTGAGCTTTTTATTTTTTATTTTATTATTATTATTTTTTTTTTCGAGACAGGGTTTCTCTGTGTAGTTTCGGTGCCTGTCCTGGATCTCGCTCTGTAGATGCCTGACTTTGCCTCCTGAGTGATGGGATTAAAGGTGTATGCCACCACTGCCCGGCACAGATATATACTTAAATAAAATAAACAAAACCTTAATTAAAAAAAATAAAAAATAGGCTGGGTGGTGGTGGTGCACACCTTTAATCCCAGCACTCAGGAGGCTGAGCCAGGTGGATCTCTGTGAGTTTGAGGCCAGCCTGGTCTATAGAGTAAGATCCAGGACAGGCACCAAAACTACCTTGAAAAACCCTGTCTCGAAAAAAAAAAAAAAAAAAAAAACCAACCAACCAAACAAACAAACAAAGTATATATCTGTTTGTGTAGCATGTACCTGCATGTGTGGAGGAGGCCAGAAGAGGGTGTCAGATCCCCTGGAACTCCACTTACAGGTAGCTGTGAGCTGTCTGATGTGGGTGCTGGGAACCAAGCCCAGGTCCTCTGGAAAGGCAATACCTGCACTTATCTACTGGTCCACCTTTCCAGCCTCCCTCCCTGTTTAGAGGTCTCCTGTACTCAGCTGAAGTCAATGATCTTAATTTAAACTTCTGACCCTCCTGTCTCTACCTGTCCCACGTATGTGGTGCTGGAACCCAGAGATCCTGTGTGTCAGGCAACTCCACCAAAGGAGCCAAATCACCAGATGCTCAGAATAATTCCTTCTAGCCCTAAGCCCGGCTGCTCCCCACTTCGGCTTGCATTCCAAAGGGAATGCCTGCTCAACCTCATTCATATTATAGCATGCTGCCCTAAGCCCTGTCATCTCTGGCTTAAACTTCCCCGGCTCCCACCTGCCCCTTGATGGCCCTTCCTGCCTTCCTTCCTTCCTTCCTTCCTTCCTTCCTTCCTTCCTTTCCTCCTCCTCCTCCTCCTCCTCCTCCTCCTCCTCCTCCTCCTCCTTCTTCTTCTTCTTCTTCTTCTTCTTCTTCTTCTTCTTCTTTCTCCTCCTCCTCCTCTTCCTCCTCTTCCTTCTTTCCTGACAGGGACATATTGTGTAGCCTGGAACTCTCTATGTAGCTCAGGCTGGCTTTGAACTCAGAGATCCGCCAGCCTTTGTCTCCTAACTACTGGGGCTAATACCATGCCTGGTCACATAACTCCTTCTAACTCTAAAACAGCATTATTGTGGTTCAACTGAGATGTCTCCCATAGGCCAGGCACTTGAATGATTGGTCCCCAGTTGGTGACTATGGGGAGCCTTAGAAGATGTAACCTTGCTGAAGTATGTCACTGGGGATGGACTTTGAGGTCTCAAATGCCTCTTGCCATGCCCAGTTCAATCTCTCTGCTTCTGGCTTGTCGTTAGAGGTGTGAACTCTCTGCTGCTACATCCTCCTTGACTGGCTTGCTTCCTGGCTGCCACGGCCATGGACTCCACCATAAGTCCAAATAAACCCTTCCTTCTATAAGATGTTTGGCCATGGTATCTTATCACAGCAGTAGAAAAATAACCAAGACATCTGCAGTGGCATTGGGCTAGAAGTCCATCTGATGGACTACCCTCTCTGTGGGCCACCAGGCCCTTTGTGATCAAGTCCCTGGGCACCTCTCAGACATAACCTTCTCCATGACCATGACTCCCAGGTGCCCCTCAGAGCCTTTGCATCTGCTGCTCCTTCAGCTGGGACTCTCCACACATCCCCTGGTTGACTCAGGCCTCTGCCTCGCCGGCCCTCCTCGGGGAGGCTCCCTGACCGTCTTCCCCAGTGTCCTTTCCTACCCTTTGACTTTGCTTTGTCCGAAACTGTCACCCTGACATCAGTGCTGTTTAGTCTGCTTTCTGTTTGCCTGATTAGTGTTTGTCTCTTAAAACGTTCGTGTTTCCGGAGGACAGAGTCCTTGAAGGTCCGGTACCAGGCTCAGGGGCCGTCCTCACTGAAGATCGGGGGATGGCAGAATGACTTGTGGGCTCGGCCACCACGACAGTGGCCTTATACTGCTGCTCCTCTCCTTGATGATGTCATAGGGCTTCCACATCTGTCAGCTCCCCCAGCACCCACCCTTTAATTCACCATTAGTTCCCAGAGGTTAACAGATAGCCAGTGCTTGAAAGTACTGCATTGGGCTGAGGGTAGGTGTGTTAGAGTGCTTGCCCGGCATGCATGAAGCCTTGGCTCTGATCCCCAGCACACCTTAAACCAGACATGGTGACATGCCTGTCATCCCAGCATTCCAGAGGTAGAGGCAGGGACATCAGGAGTTGAGGGTCAGTCTGGCCAATATAGCTAGTTAGCGGCCAACCCTAACTCAAAACGACAAGGGGCTGGCTAGAGAGATAGCTCAGTGGTAAAAAACATTTGCTACCTTCTCAGAGGACCTGGGTTCAGTTCCCAGGACACATACTAGGTAACTCACAGGCACCTATAACTCCAGCTCTCAAGGAACCCGGTGCCCTCTTCTGACCTCCAGAGGCATGCACATACATGGTATGCATCCACACATACATGTAAACAAAAGGAACTAAAAAATTTTTAAAACAACATAAGGAAGGAAAAGGAAGGAAGGAAGGAAGGAAGGAAGGAAGGAAGGAAGGAAACAAATTCTTGCATGCTCTGATGGGTCTTCTGGCCCACTACGGGGCAGGTGTTCTGTCTTCTGTTGGAGTGACTAGAGGTCAGGGGGTGATATGATGTGTTTGAGGTCACAGAGAGAAGGGGAAGCAGAACAAAGCCCCCTCACTGCTCACAATCCCACTCTTTTGCCCTCACCTCTCGCCTGCTTACCCCCCCACTCCCCCACCCCCGGGACTGCTTTTGACACTGGCTCCCGTGGGTGTGGTTACACCACGGGAATTAGCAAACACAAACATTGACAAATCAGTCCCTCTGACCCCAAGGCCCATGGAAGAACGGGTGTCAAACTGTCACCAGCACGCATAGGACACGGCGCAAGGAGGGAGGTGGCTGTCTTGAGAGACCCAGGAAGTCACCAGCCATGGCCTTGGGCTTACCTGGACATCTTGGGTGGCCAAGGCACCTTCCCCACCCTCTCCTGCTCTCCTGCTCTCCATGCGCCCTGGCTGGCTGCCAGCTGGATGTGGGCCTTGGCAGACGGTGAGACTCTTGGAGGCGGAAGGCCAAGGTGGGGTGAGGACACACTCCGCCTCTGCTCCTGACCTGACCCTGGCCTCTGCCAGTCACCCCATGTACTGTTGTCAGAGCCTGGCCAGGAGCTGAGTCTTCCCATCTTCGAGTCTCTCTGTGTTTATGTTGATCAATCAATGTATTTCTTTCTTTCTTTCTTTCTTTCTTTCTCTCTTTCTTTCTTTCTTTCTTTCTTTCCTTTTTTTTTTTTTTTTTTTTTTTTTTTTGGTTTTTTGAGACAGGGTTTCTCTCTGTAGCTTTTTGGAGCCTGTCCTGGACTAACTCTGTAGACCAGGCTGGCCTTGAACTCACAGAGATCCACTTGCCTCTGCCTCCCAAGTGCTGGGATTACAGGTGTGCACCACCACCGCCTGGCCATTTTTTAGTTTTTGAGATAGGGTTTCTCTGTGTTGCTCTGGCTGTCCTGGAACTCACTCTGTAGACCAAGTCTGCTTCAGATTCAGAAATCCTCCTGCCTGCCTCCCAAGTCCCAAGTACTCTGGTATATTGTTATTTGTAAGACTTCAGGTTTTTTGGGGGTTTTTTTGTTTGTTGTTTTTTTTTTTTTTTTTTTTTTTTTGGTGTGTGTGTGTGTGTGTGTGTGTGTGTGTGTGTACCTCTAAGTTCCTGAGGAGGCCAGAAGAGGGCCTTGGATCCAGAGGGATATGAGCTGCCCATCGGGAGCGCTAGGAACCAAACTCTGTTTTCTGGGAAAGCAGCAAGCCCTCTTGACTGCTGAACCGCCTCTCCAGCCCCAGCCTGTTTTCTGACCAGGATCTTCAGCAGCCCCAGCTGATCTAAAACTTTTATGAAGTAGAGGGTGACCTTGAATATCTTATTCTCCTGCCTCAGCCACTAAAGGCCTGGAATTATAGGCATGTGCCACCAAATTCAGTCCGTGTGATGCTGGGGGTGGGACCTTCAGCATGATAGGCAGTGACTCTACCTATATCACCAGACTTTTTTATTTTTATTTATTTATATTTTTTATTGATGTTTTGAGGCAAGGGTCTCATGCAGCCCAGGCTGTAGCCAAGGATGACCTTGACCTCCTAATCCTGCCCCCTCCACCTCCCCTGTGCTGGGATGATAGCCATGCACGTTCCAGGCTCTGTCTAGGACTCTCTACCCATCTCCCCCCATGATGAGACTTTCTATCCCTCACCTCTGGAACTTTCCTCACGGGCTGCTCTCTTTTCTCTGACTACAAAGGCAGGAGGCTCCTCCTGCTGCACACTGCCCCCATGCCCTCTGGGTACCCACCCTGGCAAGAGGAGCCTGGCCTCAGA
Organism: Onychomys torridus; assembly: GCF_903995425.1. Taxonomy (NCBI): domain Eukaryota; kingdom Metazoa; phylum Chordata; class Mammalia; order Rodentia; family Cricetidae; genus Onychomys; species Onychomys torridus. Next base: position 62,738,489 of record NC_050460.1, on the reverse strand, counting down.
GTACATGAAGTCCGGTACCGCACCCCTGACTCTAGTTTTCTTCCCCAGCCCTTCAAAGACTGGATGCTGGATGTGAGCCGGGTGGAGGTGGCGGACACCTTTAATCCCAGCTCTTGGGAGGCACAGCCAGGTGGATCTCTGTGAGTTCGAGACCAGCCTGGGCTACCAAGTGAGTTCCAGGAAAGGCGAAAAGCTACACAGAGAAACCCTGCTTGGGGGGGGGGGGGGGGGGGGGGGGGGGGACTGGATGTGGGGTTGTGGGAGGGTAGAGGTTCCAAGTCATTTCTGACCTCCTGGGATACATGTAAGCCAGACTCAAAACCAGGAGGCCCGACTCTCGAGATGGCACTGGCCTCTAGTCTCAGCATTTAGGAGGCAGAGGCAAGTGACTGACTGTGAGTTGGGGACTAGCCTGATCTATGAAGCAAACTCCAGTCATTATGTAGCCCGGGGGATACACAGTGAGACATTGTTTCAAAATCAGTGATTGATTTTTTTGTTTGTTTGTTTCTTGGGAGTTTCTCTGTGTAACCTCAAATCAATGTGTATGGCTCCTGAGGAACACCCCAGGTTGTCTTCTTGTTCTCACAGGCATGTTGCACATACATACACATTCACCCACACACATGTGCACATGAACACACACACACACAAAGAAAAAAGAAAAAGAGGCCACCTTGGTCTCTCCCAACATGCAACAATCTATGAAGACAGATTGAGGACTGATTCTTTGAGAACAGAGGTCCTTTGTGGATCGCTGAGTTCAAGGCCAACCTGCTCTACATACAGAGCTTCAGGCCAGCCAGAGCTATACATCGAGACCCCCATCGCAAAACAAATAATAAATTTAAAAGAGAAAACAAGGGCTGGGAATATAGGTCAGTGATAGAGAGCTTGCCACACATGTGTGAGGCCCGAAGTTTAATTCCCAGCATTGAAAAAAGAAAAGGAGGCGGGGGTGGGGTGGGGGTACAAAAAAACAAAGACTTAAACCACACAAAAAGCGCATTGTGCAGTTTTCCTGGGAATTGGTGCTGGTGCTCTGGTACCGCTAGGGCTTCCTCCTTGAAGAGGTCAGATCAGGTTTGCCAAAGGGAAGCCAGGGGCTGGGAATCAGAGTTCTGGGAATCAGACCGGGCTTGGGAGTAGAGGGAAGGAGCGTGGAGGGTCCAAATCGCATCCTCCAATCCTCAGCAAAGCCGGAGCTGGAACCGCAGCCTGCCAGCCAGCTCTGAAGTTGGGCCGGGCAGGGCGAGGAGTGGGGCGCAGAGCCAGCAGGGAGACACCAGAGCTCGGGAGTCACTGCTGAGTGTGAGGTCAGCATTGGATGGTCGCAGCCAAGGCATGGGCTGGGCATGCTGCATCAGCGTGGGGCATGCTGAGTCAGTACGGGACGTGCGGCGTCACAGTAGGGCATGCTGCGTCAGCGTGGGGCAGATGTACACCAGTGGCTTTGTGCACCTCCTTGGGGACAATTGTGACCGCAGGGTTCCCCAGTGGAGTGTCACCCCTGTGCCAGGTCCCTTCGCAATGTGACTCACGGGGGACTCTTTCATCCTACCTTGAATTGGGCTCCTTGTCATTTGCTCTGACCAATAAGATGGCGTCCGGCTTCTGAGGCCAAGCTTTGGCGTCCGCTCTTTTAAAACTCTATCACCCGGAAAGACTACTAGAGGCCCAGGCATCGCAGCTGTTGTATGTAGTCTTCCTGACCCAAGCCAGCACTCAGCAGCAGACACGTTCGTGAGACCAGCCACCAACCCACAGAACTGCAAGAACTAACCAAGGCCTGCTATAAGTCACTAAGTGTCCGGGTGTTTTCGTTACACTTCCTGCTCAAGCCCACAAGCACGACTCACATATATCACTGCTCTCATCATGTGACAGTACGGAACAGAGAGAGGAAAGCTGAATTTAGTGGTACCTGTCCCCCCAGCCCTGGTGAGGTAGAGGAGGATCAAGGCTATTGAATTTGAAGCCAGCCTGAGCTAGACCCTATGTCAAAAAAAAAGGGGTGGGGGGTGAGTGGCGCACGCCTTTAGTCCCAGCACTCAGGAGGCAGAGCCAGGCAGATCTCTGTGAGTTGGAGGTTAACCTGGTCTACAGAGCGAGATCCAGGTCAGGCACCAAAACTACACAGAGAAACCCTGTCTCGGGGGAAAATAAAAAGGTGGTGGTGAGGTGGGTCAGGGTTTGGGCACCAAGTCTGATGACATGATTTCAGCCCCCAGAACCCACATGGTGGGAGAAGAGAGCTAATTCCTGCAAGTTCTCCTTGACACACATATTCCAAGTTGACCTCCACTAGCTCTTTCTCACTCACACTAATTGAATGAATAAAATAAGAAAATACATAAATAATAAAAATAGTGGATTGTGGTGGTGCTTGATTTTAATCCAGTGTTCAGAAGACTGGCACAGGAGGATCCAGATCTCACCTCAAAAAAGTCAAAGTAGCAGCCCAGGAAGACAGCTCGGCAGTTAAGAGTACTAGCTGGTCACCCAGGGGACCTAGTTCAGTTCCCAGCACCTGTATCCGGAGGCTTACAGCTCCAGGGGACCAAACACCCTCTTTGGGACTGGGAGGACCCTGGCACCACATGTGGGGCGCGCGCACACGCGCACACACACACACACAAGCGCGCGCGCACACACAAACACACACACACACACAAACCCACAACTAAATCTTGCCAGGCAAGGTGGCTAATATCTTTAATCCCAGCACTCAGGAAGCAGAGGCAGGTGGATCTCTGTGAGTTCGAGGCCAGCCTGGTCTACAGAGTGAGTTCCAGGACAGCCAGGGCTACACAGAGAAACCCTGTCTGGAAAAACAAAAACGAAAACAAACAAAAAGTTACCTTGCCAAAGGTTTAGACAAAAAGATGTTGTCAAAGGTTCTTCTGACATCTGGTAAAAGGGAAAATGACCCAGTCATTCAGCAGCAGAAAGTGCATAGACTTGAGTCATGGCATGTTGGCTCACTCCTGCAATCCTAGCTCTGAGGAAACTGAGGCAAGAGTATTGCCACGTGTTTGAAGTCAGCCTGTCTCCAAAAGAAAACGTGCGGATTATAGTCAACCTCAGGGTCACACACCTGTAATCCCAGCACCGGAGACACAGTAATTCAAGGTCATCCTTGGCTGCACAGTCTTGGTGGTGAGAAGCTGGTAAAAAGTTCGTGAACTGGTTCTGGCTTGGCATCCAGCCTCTGCCAACACGCTCTGGAGGAAACCGTATCACGTCCTTCAAAGTGAACACAATTTAGTGGCTGGCCAGAGGTTGTGAAAGTCAGCCTGTAATCTTATCTTTTAAGTCAGTTTAATTCTATCAACAGAGATGGAGGTGAAGAGGGAGACATGTGCAGATAAGACCCCAGAAACCACATGTTAGGAAGGCTTCCTTCTCTCCAATCTCTCTGCATTCTGAATTTCTTCTTTTCTTTTCTTTTCTTTTTAATGTTTTTCTTTCTTCAACAATAAGCATGTGCTCCTTTGTATAAAAAGAGGGTTGGGGATTTAGCTCAGTGGTAGAGCGCTTGCCTAGCAAGCACAAGGCCCTGGGTTCGATCCTCAGCTCCAAAAGAAAGAAAGAAAGAAAGAAAGAAAGAAAGAAAGAAAGAAAGAAAGAAAGGAAGGAAGGAAGGAAGAGAGAAAGAAGGAAGAAAAGAAAGAAGGAAAGGAAGGAAGGAAAGGAAGGAAGGAAGGAAGGAAGGGAGAAAGAAGGAAGGAAAGAAAGGCAAACACTAAAAGTTTAAGCATTCAGGGTCCCGCAGGCAAAGACCCTTTGTTCCAAGCCTGATGACCTGTGTTTGATCCCCAGGTCACACATGGTGGGAGAAGTAACCCTTGCAAGCTGTTATCTGACTGCTCTTGAGCAGTCCACTACAGGCCAGCCTGGGCTGGAGGAGACCTTGTCTCTGAACAAAAAGAGATGGATGCCAGATTTTTTAGAGGCACTTCCATTATAACCCAAATAAGATTAAATGTGCATGCCGGTGGCGGTGGTTGCGGCGGCGCACTCCTTTTATCCCAGCACTCAGGAGGCAGAGGCAGGCGGGATCTCTGTGAGTTTGAGGCCAGCCTGGTCTAAAAGCGAGTTCCAGGACAGGCGCAAAGCTACACAGAGAAACCCTGTCTCAAAAAACCCAAAAAGAAAAAAATAGATTAAATGTGCATTGTCCAAAGCAGAGCAAAAAAAGTGGTCTTGTTGACCACTAAGATACATGATGATGGTGATTTTGGGGCCTTGGGTCCCCAGGGTCCTTGGGCAGTTCCTTCAAAGGTTTCAGATTAGTGGCTGACTGAGCAGGCCCACCCATTACCCTAACCAGCTAGGCACACCCAGGACTCAACCCTGATGTGTCTCCAACCCCATCTCCTGAGTGAGACTGTGTCTGTCCCTGAGCCTCTGCCAGGTTCCCCAGGCCCCTCTCGAGTGGCTGTGTGGGGTCTGCTTTGGTCTGTGTGACACACTCTCAGAGGGCCCTCCTGCCTCTCAGCCCAGAGATTCCTGCAGCTGAGGGTCACCCCAGCCCCCAGCACCACTCCTGGTCACCAGCAGGCCTAGTAGGTGGAAGGTTGGTCCCCAGATCCTCTGGTTAACTGCCAGGGATGTTAAAGGGCCTGAGCGAATGAATACTCACCATGCTTCGGTGGGCCGTGTATTCAAATGCACCCACATGGTGTATAATTTACATAACCATGTTGACTGGTAATTGTGCGGTTAACATTGGGTGGGTAGGTAATAATTCCTTTCTTACTGTGGGAACATGAACCAAGAATGGAGTTTGTTTGAGGGGAATTCTGAGAGCTTATGAGAAAACTCCAAGAAAGCAAGACAGGAATCTTGGGACCTCAGTTCCTTCAAGAGCACAAGAGTTGTCCTTGGAATGTGCTTTCCCCGCCCCCTCTCAGGCAGCGGATAGGAGTGAATTTACTTTACATTATTTCTTACAGCTGGCTATTATTTATTTCTTTGCCTCTATGGAAATACACGTTTTCTCACATGCAACTTGCCCTCCACGTGCGGTGTGTCCTTGTGATCGGACACGTGACTCCGTGTGACTCTTAACCCTCACAGTATAAACTGATGCACTAAGTTGGCACTTGCATGAGACTTCAGTCCGCCTCATTTTTAGGCTCCACTCTCCCAGGTTCACGCCGCCAACTAGAGCAGCAAACAGTTACCATCTATGTTCCTAATTTGTAGCTAAGACTAATCCATCCCCTGCGGAGGCTGTGGACCTTTGAAACACTGTCCATGGCCTGAGGTGTTGTGACCAGAGATTCAGCTATGGGGTACCCTCGAAGCCTCTTCCGAGGAAGGTCCAGTGTATACTGGAGGGGAAGCCCACCAAAGCACACAGGGACCACTGACGGCACCCCAATCTCTTTGTGGGACTGCAGAGGTGATGTGCTGTGACTTCCAACTGGCTTTCCACCGGGCCCCAAAACCCCCGGGTCTGGCGGATCACTGTTCTCCCGGAGTCCTTGACTCCTCCCGTTGTAGAGCTGAGCAGCCTGAAGAAGGGTGGCCGGCTGAGCTCCGAAGCCAGGCCTGAGATTAGAACGTGGGACTAGGATTTGAGGTCTTGGCATGGCTCAAGGAAAGGCCCCAGGAGCAGAAGTCTCCACCCAGAGCCTGGCTGAGGTCTGGGGTGGGGGTGGGGTGAGAGAGCCCAATTTCTGCTCTTTGCCCCAGGTGCTGAGTGCAAAGAATTGTCTACTTTAAAAACAAAACAGAACCTTAGCTAACTATGAATTCCAAAAGAGAAGGGCAAAGGATAATTCTTATGGCATGATGTTCCCCAAAGCGGACTATCTGAAATTCCGATTTAACCCCCCCACCACCACAGCTGTGCACCTACCACAACAACGTGAGTCATTCAGCTGGTGGGTGACCTTCAGGCAAATGTTTTTGAAGGGAACTTTGTCGTGGTTGGGGGAATCCCCAACTGTCATCAAAACATGTGTTGGCATAGCAGAAACCCCAAAATAATGTCGGGGCGTGGAAACAGAAAAGGTGACATGTCTTAAGTGCCTTGGGGTGGGGGGTGTTCTTTAGAGCTGTGAGGCTGTCCACAGCTGGAGTGTTGGCTCCTTCTCCACAGCTGGCTGCAAGCTCAGGATAGCGGAGAGAAGGCTTTCCAGGCAAAGCCTGTAGAGGGAAGAGTCTCCTCCCAAGGATGGGCTCCTGGCTGTGGGGATAATTGTCTCTGTCTTCACGGACATGTTGTAGGGATTATAGGAGGAAATGGGTTAGAAGCTCTTGGCACACGCTCAGCACCTGCAGTCAATGGTGGCCTTTGAGACATTGCCCAGGTGAGCTCTTTGAAGATTGTGTGCCTTAAGGGACTGGAGAGCTGGCTCAGTGGTGAAGAACAGAGGTCCTGAGTTCAATTCCCAGCACCCACATGGTGGCTCACAACCATCTATAGTGGGATCTGACACCCTCTTCTGGCATACATGCAAACAGAGCACTCATATACATAAATAATAAATCTTTTTTTAAAGATTTATTTATTATGTATAGCATTCTGTCTGGAAGCATGCCCGCACAGCAGAAGGCGGCACCAGATCTCATTATAGATTCATTACAGATGGCTGTGAGCCACCATCATGTGGTTGCTGGGAATTGAACTCAGGACCTTTGGAAGAACAGTCAGTGCTCTTAACCTCTGAGCCATCTCTCCAGCCCCGACGTAAATAAATCTTTTTGTTTGTTTGTTTTTGTTTGTTTGTTTGTTTGTTTTTCGAGACAGGGTTTCTCAGTAGCTTTGGAGCCTGTCCTGGACTAGCTCTGTAGACCAGGCTGGCCTCGTACTCACTGGGACCCACCTGCCTCTGCCCCCTGAGTGCTGGGATTACAGGCATGCGCCACCACCGCCCAGCTGACATAAATAAATCTTAAAAAAAAAAAAAAAAAAAGACTGTGTGCTCCAGCTAGGGAATGTAGCTCAGCTGCATGAAGTGATTTTCTATACCTGGAAGCCCTGGGTCAGAACTCAGCACTGAATAAAATCGGGTGTGGTGGCTCGGGCCTGTAAGAGGGGAAGGCAAGAGGTTCAGGGCTTCATTCATCCTTGGCTGCTTAGTGAGTTGGAGACTTCATCGTGGGGAGGGGGTGTGTCCCTTTTTTTTTTTTTTTTTTTGTCATTGTGACTCTAGGTCAGGACTGGAGGAAGTCACCTGTCACTACTTCACTTTGATTAGATCTTTCTTTAGTCAGCAGAGCCCAGAGGCACTCTACGGTTTGGCTGGCGTTGAGGATCCAGGATGCCCTGAGAAGAGAGCAGGACAGGCCCCTACAGTAGCTCCTGGCTGTGTTGAGGAGACCTGGAGGATCCTGAAGGGCGCCAAGGAACACAGCTCACTTCCTCCTGTGCCAGGCCCTCCAGGAGACCCAGCAAATGAGCTTCAGTTAGAGCCTGCTGGGAAAACCCCTGAAGAGGAATTTCTCTTCCTCCAACACTGGAGTTTCTTAGAATGAAACTGAAAGCCCTTAGGAGAAACCCGAGCACTTCCCCTTCCCCAGAAGGAGGAACTTGGACTCCCTAACAGGAAAGTTCTAGCAGGGCTTCTGGGAAGCCGTGACCACTTCCCTGCTGAGGAAAACCGCAGGCGGGGGTGGGGGTGGGCCAGGGAGCCACTGCAGACCAGTCACCAGCTTCACCTTTGAAGATGCCACCACCTCTTGGGGTCTTCACTGCACCCCCACCCTGCTGCCCAACACTGCACCCCTGCGCCCACCAGCTGGGATCCTGTCAGCATTCTAGCTCCCTGCCCATGTCAACATCCGTTCCCATGAAAGCTCAGCCACGTCAGGACTGGGGTTCCTAGTGGGGATGCCCCAAAGTGACCATGGATGGCGATGGAGAGAGACCATGTGCGAGGTACATGGGGACTCAACAGTGGCTGCGTTTGCTCTGCATTCTAAAGAGGACACGGACTTCTCTCTGGGGATCAGGGACTCCCCTACCCAGACTCATGCAAGGACAGCTGTCACAGCTGGGGTGGGGGGTGCTGTGAACAATCCTATCTAAGGAAGGCTGAGCCTCCCCAAAGGGATCCTGAGTCCTTAGCTTCTAGCTTCAGGACAAAGGAGTGATGTGACCCCATATCTGGCCAACACTAAAAATCAAGACTGTAGACAGTGTAAGACCCAGGGCAGGAGCCCTGTATGCACATGTCTGTCTCCCTGTCTCCTCCCCCGCCCCCCAGTCTGTCTGCATATGCCTGTCTTCCCAGCAGCACTGTGGAGGCAAGGGGATCAGGAAAGAAGTTTGTGGCCAGCTTGGGTTCTCTAGGAAGTCCTGTGCAGTAAATAAATAAATAGCTGGAGGCAGTGAGGTGGTACAGTGAGTGGGTCAGGGCGTTTGCCACTGAGCTTGCTCTGGAGTTTACACAGTAGAAGAAGAGAACCCACTCCCTTAGCAAATTGTCCTTTGTCACGCAGGGACACCTGAGCACACAGCAGACACACAGACAACACCAGAGTCTGTGACTGCACGCTTCAAATTCTAGCAGCCCTTGGTAGGCAGAAGCAGAAAGTTCCGGAGTTCAAGGTCATCCTCAGCTACAGGGAGTCAGCAATCAGTATAGCAGCTTGGGCCATGTGACACCAGGTATCAAAAAAAGGAAAAAGTCCCTTTACCAGATGGATGTCCAGCCTCAGCCCAAATGAGCGATTGAGTGCATCCAGTAACCTAGTCCGTCTCACCTTGAGATCGATCACCTGACCGTCACTGTGCCTTGCAATCTCAGGCCCACAGCCGGTGTGGGTCCAGTATCTCCACACTGATGAGGAAATACGCAGATAAACGGAAGAATGCAGTGCTATCTACGAGGCCCAGAGGCTGAGAGTGCCACGTGCCCACAGGCCCAGACAGCACGTGGGCACCTGCCATAGCGCTCCTGAGTGTGGGTGTCTGTGGACCTTCGTTTGTTCCCCAACATCAGCAGTGCTGCGCTCTGGCCAGCAGGTGGTGCTGTGTGCCGCCTCTGCCGGCTTGGTCCAGCCTTAAAAAAGTCACTCATTGGCTGTCAGGGAAGAGGCCAGAGCAGGCACAGAGCCCACAGGGGATCTGGGCTGCCTGGGGCTCCTGGGGGGAGTCATTCTGGTTTTCCTATCAAGCAACCCGGGGGGTCTAAAGCCAGACCTGAGGGGACACAACGGAACCTAAGTCCTGGCAGTTCTGAGCACAAGGGTTAAAAAACATGGCTTTGGAGTCCCATTACTACCTAACACGGGGCTGTATGGCCTGGAGTAAGTCTCTTAACTTCTCTGAACATGTTTGTCTTGCTCAGAGGGGCTAGTGAGATGGTTCAGTGGGCAAAGCACTTGCCGTACAACCTGATGACCTGAGTCGGACCCCAGAATCCACATAACAGTGGAAGGAAAGAATCCAGCTATCTTCTGACCTCCACACACCCATACTCCTCCTCCTACAATAATAAATTAACAACAACAACAATAATAATAACAGAAGAATCACGACAATCCCGAATGTGAGATTGCATGCGTGGGTACTATCATTCTATTGTAGGGCAGGGGCTCTTGAATGTGCCTGTCATCCCTAAGGAGGTAGAGGCAGATGAAGGCTGGAGGAGGGGGCGCTCACCAGAAGTTCAGGGCCAGCCTGAGCTATGTGAAACCTAGGGTCAAAAAAAAGAGGGTGCGGAGGGGCCACTCTGTGCTTAAAAGCATTTGCAGTTCTTACTGAGAACCCTGGCTCAGGTCCTAGTACCCACGTGGTGGCTAACAATGGCTGTAACTCCAGTCCCAGGAGACCCGACACCTTCTTCTGACCTCCAATGGCTCCTGCATGCATGTGGTGCGTGCATGTGGTGCGCATACGCACATACAAATAAATAAATACACATAAATAATTTTAAAGCAAAAAAAAAAGGGGGGGGGGCGGATGTCTGGCTTGTTAGAATACATCTGAGCGGTTCCGCTGCTTCCCAACTTGCAGGTTAGCAAGATCTGGTGTGTGAATTCGTCTTTCCATCCAGTTTCTGGGTGGCGCTGACGCAGCGGGGCTGGCGACCCTGGTGAGAATCACAGGGGGCCCACAGTCCCAGGAAGCCCGGGTTGCACCAGGAGCAGCCTCCAGCGAGGAGGGAATGCAGACGCAGCAGGCAGATGGGCACACCCCAAGGCTGCAGGGGTCCTTGGGGAGGAGACACCGCCCCCTGCACCAGGAGCCCGGGGCGGAAGGAAATGGAGGAGGGTCGATCACTCTTTCCCGCCACATCTGTCAGCATGGCCAGCCCCGCCCCCTGCAGGCCCTGCGGGGAAGAGGTGGACCCAGGCGCTGGCCCAGGCGGGACGCCCGGCCTCCGCGGTCCACGTGGCTGCAGCCTGTCCCTGGAACGGACGGGTGGGTCAGTTCCCCGTCTCAGCCTGGCCTCCGCGGGGCCTCTGGTTCTGGGAATTCACGTTTCCTTTCTCTTTCCTTTCCCTTTTCAATATTAGACTTTAAACAGAATATCATAAAAAACAGCGCAAGGCCGTCACAGCGCTATCAGTGCAACTCAGGGAAGTGGAAAAAAGTGGGGAAGGAAAAAAAAGACAATAACAACCCCCCCAAAAAAAACCAGTCACTGGCAAATAATCACAGTTCACTTCTGAAGGGCTGGGGCAGTAGCGCCGTGGCAGGAGAGCTTGCCTAGTGTCCTGAAGGCGGAGGTTCAAGCTCTGCAGAGAACAGTTACGGGGGATGGGGGTGGGGATGGAGGGCGGGGAGTGTCTTGGAGACAGTCTCCAGCAACTAGGCCAGCCTTCAGCTTCCAGTCACCTCCTTCCTGAATGCTGGGATCCCCGACATTCACCACTGTGTTGGTTCACTTGGCAGGGGTGCTGCAGCCCGGGGCTCCATGCATCCTAGCCAGGCACTCTACCTCCATGCCCAGGGTCCATTGGGAGTTTTGTTTGCTTTCAAAATTAAAAAATATTGACACTATCTATGAGAGGAGCGTGTGTGTGTGTGTGTGTGTGTGTGTGTGTGTGTGTGTGTGTGTGTGTGTCAGAGGACAACTTTCGGGCAGGAGTTGGGTCTCTCATTCCACCTTGTGAGTTGTGGGGATGGGACTCAGGCCATTGGGCTTGGGGGCAAGTACCCTTACCCACTGAGCCATCTTGGGGTACTTTTGAGACACGGGTCTCACTTTGTAGCCCTGGCTGCCCTGGAATTTGCTCTGTAGATCAAGCTGCCCTCCAACTTGTCATCCTCCTGCCTCTGCCTCCCGAGTACTGGGATCTTAGGAGCGTGCCACCTGGCCATAACAAAGTTGGTTTTGCTTTTCTCTGCCTGTGTGTCGGCCTGGCCCAGGACGTTGAGTCCACCTGACTTTGGAGAGTGAGCATGGACCTCTGAAAGTAAAATACGTTGGAAAACGGAGGAGATTAATAAGGCCCACACAGTGACACCCCGCCCCCCAGCAAGGCAGGAAAAAGTGTCCCCAGGATTTACACCCCTTCTGTGGCAAACTCTTTATCTATCTATCTATCATCTTTATTTATTTACTTACTTATCTTCTCTACATAACCCTAGGGAAGGGCCTTATGACTTTAAGTACTGCCTTGCACTTCAGAAGGCTCGCAGACCACCACCACCCCCCGGGGGGGGGGGGGGTCAGGAAAGGAGGAGGGGTCAGAACACTTCCTAGAAAGGGACTCACTGGGTCAAAGGGCATGAGAGTTTGAATACTCTGTGTGTTTAAACAAACAGCCTTCTGAAGAGGTTGCACAGGCTGGTGGTATCAGGTGGGGAGTGAAGGCAGCCTGCTGGACCAATTCATGGCCTGTGAGACCCAAGGAGGCCTCAGGATGCCTTGCGAGGCCGTCACCCAGCATAGGCAAACACCGAGCTAGGCTATGCTAGCTGCCCTCTGGCTTGGACAGCCAGGGTTGCTCAGGACTGTTATCTTTCCTGTTTCACGTCCAATCTGCATACAAATGGGACTTCAAAATACGCCCCCAACTGTCTCCCAGGCAACCTCGGTAGCCTTTCTCCATCTCCTCCTCCAGGACCACCCCTTGTCTCCTTAGCAGCTCCTCTGCCAGGGGAACCCTCCGAAGCCCAGCCAGAAAGCAGGACATAGTGGAGAGTACCTTTAGGCCTAGCACTGTGAGTTCGAGGCCAGCCTGGCCTACAGAGCACATTCCAGGCCAGCAACATAGTGAGACCATGTCTCAAAACAAAACAAAAAAGAATTGGACTAATCTCAGAACTTGGTAGACAAGAGGATTACTGTGAGTTTGGAGGCCAGCCAGGGCAACAGAGTGAAATCCTGTCCAAAAAAAAAAAAAAAAAAACTGGCTGAGAGTGGAAGTACCTACCTATAATCCTAATACATGAGGGGCAGGGGCGGAAAGCTCAGAAATTCAAGGCCATTCTTGACTGCACTTGAAATCAGGCTAAACAAGGACTGGGAGATAGTTCAGCCTGTGGAGTGCATGCCTTTAAGCATGCATGAAGATCCAAGTTCCATTCCCAGGACTCATATAAAAATGTCAGGCATGGTGGCACATGCTTGGGACAGGAGAGCTTGGGAGGGAGACCTTGTCTCAAAAACAACAAAACCCCTCAGCTTGCCTCAGACCAGTTCTCGGTTCAAAGCCTCTTATGTCTTCTGTCTCACTGGGTAAAATACCTCATTATGATTCCCAAGCTGGGTCTCCCCAGCTTCCTTCTGCATCCCCACCCCTAACCTCCTCTGGTCCCTTGGCTCTTCCGAGCACCACCAAGCTCATTCCTTCCCCGGGGCCTTTACATATATGTGACCCCCAACCTGGCATACTTCCTCAGATACATGCAGGGCTCCCTGCTCAAATGTCACTGCAAAACAACCACAGAATCCTTCTTGGAAAGGACTTCCCTGTCTGTTCCACCTCACCTAGCGCTTGTGACCCTGACTCCCTTATGTCCTGGTTCTGCAGACCCACCTACTGGAGTGTGTTCTTCCCTCTTAGGAGAAAGCCTCGGTGGGTGCAGGACTCCAAGCGTTAGTTGTCTGTTGGACCCTGGAGTCCGCCGTTGTCTGGTCCACAGTAAGCACATTGACGAACAGATAATCACCTGTCGTTTTCCCTGAAGGTTCTGGGTTCGACTCACACATGCAGAGGCAGGGTTGGCTTGTGCTTATGGCCACAGAGAGGAGGAACCTGCCGCTTACAATGTTGAAGCTGTGGGTGAGTCGCTAAACCTCTTTGAGCCTTGACTGTGTCATCCATAAAATGGGCATGACCATACTTGTGCTGCGCTGGCCATATCCAGTGACTGGGAGCAGTTGAGTGACAGATGTAGGTCAGCAAGGCACAGGGCTTCCCGACTGTAGCCACAGGTTCTGAGGAATCACTCCTTTCCCTGAGCCCCTAAGGGTCCCACGGGGATTGTGTGTGTGTGTGTGTGTGTGTGTGTGTGTGTGTGTGTGTGTCCCTGTTACGATTCATGCTAGTCCTAACTCTGGAGGAAGTGTCTCCTCACCCTTGCAGCTCCACAGCGCCAGTCTTCCTAGGCAGCCAAAGACCCCAAAAGCTGTAGATGTGTGGTGGGTACAATACCGTATGCTGAGAGGGCTGGGCTACTTGGGTTGTGGGCTAGAGATCCTCAAGTACCCCAGTGAGAGGAGGGCTCTTACACTGGCCAAGTTCACTCAGGGATGTGACCTGGCCTGTCTCCTGGTCAGGGACCTGTCACATGGTTCACATCTTTTCCATATGAGGGAAGAGGCCAGGCTGCCCACTTACATTCCTTCCCGTGTGTCCCCAGGATCTCACCCACCAGGACAGGAGGTTTCGCCCCATGCCACAGATGGGGCCATGACTCCCTTTCCCAGTGGTCACAGGGCCAGGACAGGTCATGGGTGCCAATGGGTCTTCGTCGAGGCTCTTGGGGCTCCAAGGGTCTGCCATGCTCTCACCTCAGTCCTCTGCCATCTTAGGGAGCATCTGGAACAGCTGACAAACAGGCCTTGCCTGGGATGGGTGCAGGATGGATGGAGCGAAACTCCTTTTAGAGCCAAGGCTCGGCTGGGTGGAGGAGCCGGGGGAACAACTCAGAACTCAGGAATGAGCGAGGTCGGACAAAAGGCGGACACTTCTTCCACCCCAGCCCAGGGTCCTGCTTACTCCTCATAGAGGAGTTTCCTGGGGACAGGCAGTGACCTGCCGGCTGCCTGTGTGGGAAGCGGCTTGGCGTGGCCCTTACCGGCTCATTAGGGGTGATTCACCCAGAACTCACCTGGCTGTCAGGGACCTGTCCCTCTGCCACTGGAACCAGCTAAGCAGGCACTCTTGATGGGCATAGAGTCCTTCCGGCTGCCCTCCCTCCCCTCTGGTGCCCAGGGCATAGCCTGCCAGTCACCCAGAATTTAGAGTTCTTTTGTTTGATCAACAAGTATTCACTGAGTAGCTGCTGTTTGTCAGGCACTGAACTTGGTGTTGGAGATTCAGAAGACTCCAGCCACCCCACCTTGGAATGCACATTCTCAAAGGAAAAGTCAGTAGGATGTGTGATTGCAGCCACTGGGGACAGACTCAGAGCAGAGGCCCAGGGATTCAGGGACACCCAGAACATAGTGAAGTCTGGCTCAACATAAACAAAAATAAATAGATGAATAATCCAGAACATAGTGAAGTCTGGCTCAACATAAACAAAAATAAATAGATGAATAATAAATGAGTCATAGAATCTTTTTTCCCCCTCTGTGGTTTTATTGAGACAGACTTTTTTTTTTTTCCTCGAGACAGGGAGCCTGTCTTGGAACTCTGTATGTAGCCTTGGTTGTCTTGGAACTGACTCTGTAGACCAGGCTGGCCTCCACCTGTCTCTTCCTCCTGAGAGTTAGGATTAAAGGCATTGTACCACCGTGCCCAACCCATAAAAAGCTCTTGAAGAGAGTAAAAACTAAATTCAGGGGGACTAGGAGATGGGAGTTGTCATCTTTAAAAATTAATATTGGTGTGTGTGTGTACGTGAGTGTAGTAACCACAGAGGCCAAAAGAGGGTGTCAGTTCCTCTGGAGTTGAAGTTATAGACAACTGTGAGTCACATGATGTAGATGGTGGGATCTGAACCTAGGTTCTCTTCAAGAACAGCAGCCTTAACTGGTGAGTCATCTCTTTGGGCTAAGAATCGTAATTGTTAAAATGTGTTTATTTATTTACACTTGTGTAACCTGGAGACCTGAGTTTGATCCCCAGAACCCACATTTTAAAAGTGGAAAGAAGCTAGACATGGTGGGACCTTTAATCCGAGCACTCAGGAGGCAGAGGCAGGTGAATCTCTGTGAGTGTGAGGCCAGCCTGGTCTACAGAGTGAGTTCCAGGATAGCCAGGACTATGTAGAGAGAGTCTGTGGGGGGGGGGGGGGGGTGGGGTGAGAAGGAAGAAAAGATAAAAGTGATTCCCCAGGCTGGAGAGATGGCTCAGAGGTTAAGAGCACTGACTGCTCTTCCAGAGGTCCTGAGTTCAATTCCCAGCAACCACATGGTGGCTCACAACCATCTGTGATGAGATCTGGTGCCCTCTTCTGTATACATAATAAATAAATAAATCTTTAAAAAAAAATTACACTTAAAAAGTGATTCCCCACATCAGAGGCTGAGGCAGGAGGATTACTTGAAGTTCAAGGCGATTATGAGCTCTAGACCTGCCTGAGATATTATACCGTAAGACACTGTCACATTTTTTTAAAACATGATTTCCATTTTAACTTTGTAAAATTCAAGTGACTCCTAAAACTGATGCTATGTCCTGGGTTAGTTGACAGCAGTCTCTAGTCTCTAGCAGCATTTAAACCTTGACAGCTGATGACGGATGGGACCCGAGGCTACATGACACACAAAAATGCATGCAAGGAAGGGGCTGCCGAGATGGCTCAGCGGCTGAAAGGGCTTGCCACCAACACAGACATCCTGAGTTCAATCCCCGGGAGGGTCTCATATGATGAAAGAGAATTTCTCAGATTGTCCCCTGACTTCATCATATGTGGCGTGGTATGAATATGTCCCCTAACACACACACACAAACTTTAAAATTAAAATGCAAAGCAGCGCGTGGTGGCGCACACCTTTAATTCCAGCACAGGGAGGCAGAGGCAGGCGGATCTCTGTGAGTTGGAGGCCAGCCTGGGCTACAGAGTGAGTTCTAGAATTGCCAGGGCTGTAAACACAGAGAAACTCCATCTTGGAAAAAAAACCAAAATGTCATAAAAATTTCTATAGCTGGATGTGGGAGCACATGCCTTTAATCCCAGCATTTGAGAGACAGGGGCAGGTAGGTAGATCTCTGTGAGTTCTAGGCCAGCCTGGTCAACATAATGGAGTTCCAGAGCAGTCAAAGTTCCAGATAGTGAAACCTTGTTTCTCTCTCTCTCTCTTTCTCTCTCTCTCTCTCTCTCTCTCTCTCTCTCTCTCTCTCTCTCTCTCACACACACACACACACACACACACACACACACACACACACACATTTAAAAATACATGCAAAATTGAGGCATGGTAGTGTGTTTGGGAGGCTGAGGCAGAAGAATCATAAATTGGAAGCTAGCCTGAGCTACATAGCAAGATCCATCTCAAAAATGAGAGGAAATCAGAGCAATGGGAACGAAGAGCACAGGATGCAGTTCTCTGAGGGATGGTTCAAGTGACAGGGCTCCGTCAAAGTAAGAGAGAATGGGCCAGGTAAGGTGGCTCACATCTACAAGCCCAGCCCTCAGGGAGTGGAGGTAGGAGGCTCACAAATTCAAGGTCATCCTCTGACACATACTGAGCTAGAGGCCAGCCTGGGCTAACTAGAGAAGACCCAACCTCAATCAGTACCGTCAAACACAAAAAGACAGGGTTATAATTTGGAACTGAGAAATGGCTAATTCGTAAACAGATGTGAAGGAGGAAGTTTGCTTTTGTTTTGCTTTGTTTTTAATAACTTCCCCCAAAATACCAAAGCTTGGTAGAGAATTTTGCCAAAGTCCCAAAGTAAATTTTCAAAATCCCTGCTTTCTGATGGGATGGAGAACAGAGCTCCGGACTCCGTGGCTGCCGGGGTTCCCACCCTCCGCCTAGGGGTGTTTCCTGGGTCCTTGAGTATATCCTGATTCACCTTTACTCACCGTCCACCGTCAGGGATTCTCCACCTCCCAAACAGACCGCAGACTCCAGTGCTGAGGGCCAGCCTCAAGCCCTCAACAAAACTGATTATTGGGTGTTTGGCTGGGTCTGTGAGGGGGCGGTGCCTGTGGGGCGGTGCCTTGGGGGGCGGGGCGGGGGAAAGCAGGTGTGACCCGCACCATCCTTGTGCACTGGCCACCTGAGATGCCTTCCAGGCTCCTGCCTCAGCACATCCTAACACCTCACCTGGCCTTCTCTTATCATTTAAAGCCGTAGCTGAACCTGGTGGGGGTTGTACACGCCTTTAATTCCAGCATTCCGGAGGCAGAGGCAGGCGGATCTTTGTGAGTTCGAGGCCAGCCTGGGCTACAGAGTGAGTTCCAGGACAGCCAGGACTACACAGAGAAACCCTGTCTCAAAAAAAATTAATAAATAAAAATAAAAAAAATCCGTAGCTGGAAAAAGACCCTATGGTCCATGGAAACAATGGCCCGGGTTGGAGTAGGAACCACAGGCTCCAGGGCTTCCTTCTTATCAAAGAAGAGGTAGCCCTGACAGGCCCTCCAGGACCCAGGGTTAGGGAGGCCCCCCAAGGTGGGTCTTGCCTCCTCCCCAGGCTCACAGGGCTCTTGGCCCGGCTCTACTCTTCTGTCCTGTGAGGAACAGGACCATCTTGGCCACCTTAACCCCCGGGACTCTGGGGAAGGTTTTCAGTTACCGGGCAGGTCTAATCCCGGAGTGGGGCCCCGAGAAGCTCGGAAGTGAGAGGACACTTGGGCGGTCACCACGTGACATGAAGGGGATGCAGAGGAGGGCTCTGCTGCCCCAGCTCACACGTCCTCCCACACCTACCAGGACAGGTGTGCCTGGAGACTTCCAAGGAACACCAAAGGTTGACGAAGGGGTACCAGGGGCCTCTGGACCTCACCAAGGCCCCCAGATGGCACTGACCACCAAAGCCAGCCCTGTGGCCCTCTCTCTGGTGGCCAGTATCTCCATTGCTGAGCCCTCACCTTAAGCTGCTTGGCCACCCACAAGTTCTCTGGGCTAGGGTAGGCACCAGGATGGTGTCAAAGTCCGAGGACACACTCTATCTCTGTCTGAAACATTCTCATTGAGAAAGTGAAAATGACAGTTAATGTGGGACTCCTCCCAAGCCTGAGAGCCACAGGAATCCAGGAAGAGGGGCAGGGGCAGGGGGAGGGCCCGCAGCAGCCCCTTCACAGGCCCACAGTGCTTTGGTCAGAATAGCCTTTATCTCCCCACTCCCCACGTTCCCATCCTCTGTCTCTGTACCTGTCCTTTTGTCATCCATCCATCTGTCTATCCATCTATCCACAGGGGCGCCCGTAGCCTAGGCTAGTCTTCAATTCCCTATGCAAATCTTAAACTCCTGACCCTTCTGCCTCCCCATCCTGAGTGCTGAGATTACAAGCGTGCACCACCATGCCCAGTTTATAAGGTGCTGGGAATGGAACCCAGAGCCTTCTGCATGCTGGCTAAACACTATACCAACATTCTCTGCATTCTTTATTTTGTTTATTCGAGACAGGGTTTCTCTGTGTTGTTTTTTGTTTTGTTTTGTTTATTTGAGACAGGGTTTCTCTGTGTTGTGTTAGAGCCTGTCCTGGATCTCTGTAGACCACGCTGGCCTTGAATTCTCAGAGATCCACCTACCTCTGCCTCCCGAGTGCTGGGATTAAAGGTGTGTGCCACCACTGCCCAGCCATTCTCTGCATTTTTAACCTCTGTGCCTAGAAGATACTGGAATAATTCAACAGTTGCTATTTCCGTCATCATACTGACCTTTCACAACGGCTCCAGGATGCATGCCTATTTAAATTTTAAAGATAAAGTAATTCACCTGGTGTGGTGGCATAAACCTTTAATTCCAGCACTCTGGAGGGAGGCAGAGACAGTTGGATTTCTGTGAATTTGAAGTCAACCTGGTCTACAAAGTGAGTTCTATGCTAGCCAAAGCTAGCTACATAGTGGTGAGACTTTATCAGCAAAAGTGCACATAAATAAATCAATAAATAAATACAGTACAATACAATAAAAATAAAAGCAATACATATCGGCAGCACATATACTAAAAATAATAAATATGTCCACAAGCAACTTAATTAAATGAAATGAAAACTATTATTATTATTATTATTATTATTATTATTATTATTATTATTTTGTTTGTTTTGTTTTGTTTGAGATAGAGTTTCTCTGTAGCCCTCACTATCCTGTAACTCACTCTATAGACCAGGCTGGCCTCAAATTCAGAGATCCACCTGCCTCTGCCTCCCAGGTGCTGGGATTAAAGGTGCATGCCACCAACAACAACCACCTGGCTATTATTTTTATTATTTTATTATCTTGTTGTTGTTGTTGTTTGAGACAAGGTCTTTCTACACAGCCCCAGCTGTCTTGGAATTCACTATGTAGAACAGGCTAGCCTTGCCCTCCTGACTGCTGGGATTAAAAGCATGTGCCACCAAGTCCAGCTGAAAGAACACTTTCAACAGTTAGTCCACTTCCTCACATTGGAGTTTCTCCTGGTGACTGAGTCAGGCGCGCACACACACACACACACACACACACACACACACACACACACGCGCGCGCGCGCGCGCGCGCGCACACACACACACACTGTCACCTCTGATTCTCCCCACAACTTCACAGTGGTAGGACTTGTTGTCCTTTGTGCCTTGAGGAAATCAGGCCCAATAAAAGAAAAGGGCTGTGCCTGAGTCCTGCAACCTGTAGGAAAGAAAAGATGCCCTTACTCTGTCCTCAGCCCCCATCCCTCCACCCCCCCAGCTCCCTGGAGCCCTTGCTGAATGCCGCTCTTCGTGACTATCAGGAAGAAAATGGCTATCATCTAAATACTTTATTTTTTAAAGGGAGCCCAAGTTCCATGGCCAGAGGCCCACAGTCTCCTGCTTCTCCACTTTGCTGGAGGAATTGAACTCAGAGGCAGGCTCACACAAGTCAGCATACTTGAGAAGTAGTTGATTTTTCCTCAGTGCCCCAGAGTGCCAGGATGTTTTTGTTTTGTTTTATTTTTGAGTTAGACAGGGACATGTGTAGCTCAGGCTGGCCTCAAATTTGATATGTGGGTTGTGGTGATATTTTATTTGTGCTGAAATGTGGTGATGTTTTATTTGTGCTTTAATAACACTTGCCTGGGACTAGAGAGATGGCTCAGTGGTTAAGAGCACTGGCTGCTCTTCTAGAGGACCTGGGTCCAATTCCCAACACCCACATGGCAGCTCACAACTGTCTGTAACTACAGTTCCAGGAGAACTTCACACCAATACACATAAAATAAAGTTAAATAAATTTAAAATAATAATAATAAAGCTTGCCTGGAGGTTAGAGGAAAGCCATCCACTATAGTAAACACAAAGTCAGGCAGCACACGCCCTTAATCTCTTAGCAGGCAGGGTCTCAGTGTGTTCAAGGCCACACTCAGGAACAGAGCCAATCATGATGACACACACACCTTTAATCCCAGCACTCGGGAGGCAGAGGCAGGCAGATCTCTGTGAGTTCGAGGCCAGCCTGGTCTCCAAAGCGAGTTCCAGGAAAGGCGCAAAAAGCTACACAGAGAAACCCTGTCTCGAAAAACCAAAAAAAAACCAAAAAAAAAAAAAACAAAAAAACAAAACAAAACAAAACAAAAACAAACAAACAAAAAAATCCCAGTACCAACCATAGGGACCTGGAGGTCTGTACAGACAGGCAGAAAGTGACAGAGCTGTGTAGGAAGAGGAAGTGAGGTAACTGGGCTAAGAGAGCCAATGAGAGGGCAAAACAACAAGGCAATAAGGCGTGGATAGACATTTTGGAAGCTACAGAGCTGGTGAGGTAAGGTTGTTGGTGGCTTTCCCTATTTCCCTGATCTAAGGTTTTCACCCCTATATTTGGCTCCTTGTTCATTATTTAAATAGACTGCTTAGAAATTCATCTACATGGGAAAGGATGGTTTTGAACTTCTGATCCTTTAGCATCCATCTTCCAAGGGTGGAGAATTTACAGGTGTGCCACCACTGTGCCCAGTATATATGGAAGCAATTTCACAGCACAGATGTGGGCTTACTCCTACCTCCTATTTTATTGGGGTTTTGGGGGCACATGGGGGCATCGGGTCCACTGCTGTGGAATAATCTTTTTGGACACTGCATTAGTATTACTTGCATTGGTTATTAAAGAGCTGATTGGCCAATAGCTAGGCAGCAAAAGGTTAAGGCGGGACTTACGGGGGGGGGGGAGCGAGGGGAAGAAGGCGGAGTCGTGGGAGTGAAAATGATAAATAGAGAGAAACAAGATAAGCATGCTGTGCTGAAAAAAGGTTCTGCCACATGGTCGAGTGTAGATAAGAAATATGGGTTAGTTTAAGTTGCAAGAGCTAGTTAGTAACAAGCCTGAGCTATTGGCTGAACATTTATAGTTAATATTAAGACTCTGTGTGGTTATTTAGGAACCTATGGTCTCAATGAGAACTCTGCCCACTGTTCATAACAATCCTCAAAAGGACACATGTAAGGTCACACAGCTGGGGTAGCGATGACCACAGGTGTGACTCCAGGTGCCTCGGGACACTACCACCAGTGGCCTTGTGAAGTCAGCACTAGGAACAGTGGCTGGTTCATGAACTTGTGTCCACCTGGCCGGGTGCTACATCCCAAGACCTAATTGATAATGGATAGGAGGTCCTGACCCTCATGGCAGGAGACACCTTTTCCAGATGGAGGTTTAGCCCTGCGTGCCCAGCCAAACCTACAAATGCCACATTGTGCCATTGCCAGGCCCAGAAAACAGCTGGGCTGGTCAGAAAGGTCAGGCTGGAGTCCAGCTAAGCACAGAGGCCTGGCAGCAGGCACCCACAGGGTCATGCTGGGGACACCAGGCCATGATGCGCTATGAGCCCACAATGTCTGCTGTCCTTAGGGGTCAGAGAGGAGAGGATAGGTTCCAAATCCATGGGATCTCTGTTCTGTTCCCTGAGCCAAGTGTGTGCCACTGGAGAGATGGTTGTGACCAGCAGTTTGCTTGCAGAAAGGGGCAGCAGGATGGCCACCCAGTGGCCAACCGCATCTGTTTGGGCCTTTCATTGTGACATTTTCCCTCTTGATCACAAAAGGATCTTGTCTTCACAGTATGAAAATTGAGGGTTACCAAAAAACCCACATGTGCACAAAATAACACCACCCATGTTGCCGTCTCCTCTCAACTCTGTCAAAAGTTCAAAGGCAGATGCTGGGGCTGGAGAGAGAGCTCCAAGGTTAAGAGCACTGGCTGCTCTTCCAAAAGACCCAGTTCAGTTCCCAGCACCCACACAGCAGCTGACTCTAGTTCTGGCCTCCATAGGCACTAACTATACAAATGTGAAGCACAGACATACATACATTTAGGCAAAATACCCACACGTACAATTCTTTTTAGATTTATTTTATTAAGCAAATAGTTAAAGACAACAAATGCTCCCATGTCCCTCCCTCAGGCTTGCAGAGAGCTGGTATTGACAGAGCATTCTGGAAGGTTCCTTGTCTTCCCATGAGAGGAGACAGGAGCTGGTGTGCCCCAGAAAGGAAAGAAAATCTTGGTTACTATGCTGATTTGGCCACACACAATACACATACTACACACAACACGCACGCGCGCGCACACACACACATGCACACACACATACATGCACACGCGCGTGTGCACACACACACCCCTTGGGACCAGGGAGGTGGCTGGTAAAGTAAAGTACTCACTCACTCGGCAAGGTTGAGGACATGCACTAGGACTCCAGAACCAAGTTTTTAAAAAACCTGGAAACAGTGGCTCAAAAAACCAAATATTCATACATCTTCAAGTCCCTTATGTAAGTTATAGATACCAACATAAAAACACATTCATAGACATGGAGGTAACTGCTACCAAGGCTCCTGTTTCCATTTTATTCTTTGGAAACGGAACTGGGCAGTGGTGGCACACGCCTGTAATCCCAGCACTAGGGAGGCAGAGCCAGGCAGATCTCTGTGAGTTCGAGGCCAGCCTGGTCTACAGAGTGAGATCCAGAACAGGCTCCAAAGCTACACAGAGAAACCCTGTCTCAAAAAAAAAAAACAAAAAAACAAAAAAAACAAAAAAGAAAAAAAGAAAATGGAATTTCTAGGCTAACCAAGAACTCACTATGTAGCCAAGGATGACCTCGAACCTCTGAGCCTCAGGCTTCTATGTCCCAAGTGCTGGGATCACAGACACAGAGCACCACACTAGGTTTATGTAGTGTGGAGAATGGAATCCAGGGCTTTGGGCACACTGTGAAGCATTCTGTCGATTAAGATGCATCCCCAAATGTTCTTTGGTCATGTGATTTAAAAGCTTTGTTTTTAAATTATGTGTATATGTGTGTGTGTGTTGCTGGAGTAGGTGTGTGTGTGTGGGGGGGGGAGTCCACATGCATACAGGTGCCCCTGGGTGGGATTTACAGGTGGTTGTGAGCCACCCAGTGTGGATAGGTACTGGGAAATGAACTTGGGTCTTCTGCAAGAGCAGTAAGTTCTCTTAACTGAAGATGCATCTCTGTAGTCCCATGATCACATGATTTTAATGGACCCATACACAATATCACAGAGAGCTACCCATTGCAGGTAAGCAGCCCTGTCCACACATGTGTACACACACACACACACACACACACACACACACACACACACATGATGGCTCTGAGCTTGCTGAACTGTCTAGGGTTTGGTGACCACCCTCTAAAGGACATGTTGAGAGCGGGCTGGACTGCATCCATGTGACTGAGTGCACAGTACAGTGAGCAGGGTGTGTCATCCAACGGAGCAGCCTGGTGAACATTGCAGCTGCGGCTCTCCCTCATGCAGCAGCATGTGAGATGAGGTGGGTGTCACAGGCAGGTGCCAGGAACTGGCCACACTAATTGCATTTGGCTACCCTCCCTCTATAAAAACAGTTCTCATTCTGGATGGAGGGACAGTGGGCGCTGCTCTCTGAGGGTGATCTGCATCTGCCACACCCACAGGCCCACTCCCTGCTGCTGGTCTTGGGAGCCACATCCTAGCTACCCAGGCCAAGCCAGGGTTTCGCCCAACACAGGTATCTATTTACAAGCTGAGGAGGCAGGGGAGAAGGACCATTTTACTGCACCAGAGGATCTTCTGTATTGGACAATGACTTCCCAAGCTGGCAGGACCCCACTCTCTGCTATTCTGCTGTGCCATAGATGCCTAGAACCCTGAGGACCATAGTCGGAGGGAGGGAAGGCCATGGGAGAAGGTGGTGGGCGAGACAAAGAGCTGAAAGCTGGGAAGCACCAGGGGACACCAGCCTGAGAGTCAATGGCTGTAGCTGACTTTGGTCTCAGCTTCCAAGGCCTGGAGAAAGAATTTGGGTACTCCCTGTAGACAAGTTGTTCTTTGTCATTTGGGGTCCCCTCTGACTCCCTACCTTCCCAGTTCAGCTTTCCTATGAAGCCTCCCTCCTTTTTGGCGGTAGCCAGACTGGGTCAGGGTATCCCGACTATGGGACCCTCAGTGATGTTGGGGGAGGTCACAGGTCCCTGAGGAGTAGAGCAGAAGCTCAGTCTGCCTTCATCATACCCAGTGGCTTCCTCTGCCTCATTGGAAGATGTCTTCCCTGTGCCGGGGGACTTGGTCAATAGTCTTCACTCTTTGAGAGGGAACTGGCTTCTGAATTAATTCCCTGGGTCTCAGATTGTGGAGTCTGATTGAAGTGTGTGTGTGTGTGTGTGTGTGTGTGTGTGTGTGTGTGTGTTTCTAGGTTTTCAGGGGGGTGTTATTTTGTTTTAGGGTCTCTTGTAGCCTAGGCTGGCCTTGAACTTGCTATGTGCCTGAGAATGACTTCAAACTTATGGAATATTGATATTAATTATTATTTTGTGACCGGGCCTCACTTTGTAGCCCCAATATGTAGACCAGGCTAGCTTTGAACTTAGATATCTGCCTGCCTCTGCCTTCCAAGTCCAAGTATTAAAGGCATTCACCACCGTGTCCAACCTCACACACACACACACACACACACAGCTTGTTTGGACACTTCAGCAACCTAAAGGATTTCAAGTGTCCTTGCCCAGAGCATGGCCTGGGGACAGAAGGGACTTGGTGTACATCTGTCCTTCCCTCAGCCTTGGCCTTTCTGTACACAGGAACTGGCCTGGACGGTGGCTAGGATCGAGCCTGTCGGCACAGCTGGGCTTGACCACAGGAAACCTTCCCAGAAGGACTCTCTCTAGAGAGAGATGTCCCCAGGGTACAACTGGTTTGTAGCATCATCTGTGGACGCCTAGGTGCATTCTGGGAAGTGGGAGGTTGCTGGGAAGTTCTGTTCTGATGAGAGCAGGGATGGACAGAATGTGCAGTCTCTCGGGGGAGCCAGAGAAGTGGGGAGGGCTGCCTGGACCTGTGCGCATCTCCAGCCCTGCCTGGGAAGAGCAGACCTGATGAGAAACCAGTGGCCTTCCTGCCTCGGGGGAGGCAATTGTGTCCTCTCAAAGAGCAGAGTGTGACTCACCAGAGCACCCCACAGATTGTCACAAACATCCTCCGAGACACCTAACTCCCTCGGCCTTGATTCTATATTAACTCAGCTGTGCTCCGTGGTTCCATAATTAATTAGGTTTCCTAGGTACCTCGAGACTGGAAGAGGGTGTCCCAACCTGTGGGCACAAATATTACTAACTCCATTTGAGTTCCCACACGCACTATGAATAGAAAAATCAGCCCCCTCCATTCTCTCCTCCTCTGAGAACAAGCTGGCATTGGTTGCTTTGTGAAAGGTGAGAGGCAGCCAAATAACCTTGATTTGAATAATTCTAAAATGTCAAGGGCTAGACAAGTAACTCAGTGGGCGAGGACTTACCCAGCGTTCATGAGACCTTAGGTTTGATTCTCAGAACTGTAAAAGAAGGTGTAATTAAACAAACAAACCAACAAAAAACAGTTAGCTAAACTTTTTGGCACATGACTGTAAACCCATCAAAGAACAGGACAGGACAACCAGGATATATATGGTCCTGTTGGTAGCGTGTTTGGGGAGCATGCATAAAACAGGCTCTGGTGGCCCATGCCTGGCCTCTCAGCACTCAGGATATGGAAGTAGGAGAATCAGAACTTCAAGGTTATTCTTTCTGGCTTACATATTGAATTCTGATGCAGCCTGGAACACATGAAACCATGTCTCAACAAAAACACAGAGCTTGGGGAGATAGGTCATCCAGGAAAGTGCCTGTCACAGAGGCATGAGGACCAGAGTTCAGTCTCCAGCACACATGTAAAAGGTCAGGTAATCCCAAAGCGGGAAGTCAAAGACAGGGTCGCAGGAGCTCAGTGGCCAGCCAGTCAAGCTTTATCCATGAACCTCAGATCCACTGAGATACCCTGCCTCAAAAAGCAAGGTGGGGATGTCCAGATGGCCCAGTGAAGAAAGGTACTTGCTGCCAAGCCCGCTGACCTAAATTCAATCCCTGGGACCCAGGTGTCAGAGAGGATAAGTCCTCAGGTTGTTCTCAGATCTCCACATGCATTCCTCTGTGGCACATTTGCAGGTGTGCAAATACATGCATACATGCACACACATCAAATAAATGGAATCTTTAAAAAAGAGATTGGGTTGGTAGAAAGATGGCTTAGAGGTTAGGAGCACTGGCTGCTCTTCCAAAGGACCTGGGTCCAATTCCCAGCACCCATATGGCAGCTCACAACTGTCTGTAACTCCAGTTCTAAGGGACTGGACACAGACATATGTGCAGGCAAAACACCAATGCAAATAATAAATGAATTATTTTTAAAAATTTTATTTCTATCTATCTTGAAATTTATTTTTCCTTTTTACAGTGCTGGGGATGGAACGAACCTAGAGATATATGTATATGTGTTTGTGAGTGTGGGTACATGCATATGAGTTCTATAGATACTCCTAGAATACCAGGCTGGCCTCAGACTCCCTGTGTAGCTCAGGCTGACCTTGAACTCCTGATCCTTCTGCCTCCGTATCCCAACATATCCCAAGTTCTAGGAATATATATATATTAATTAAAATTAATTTTGTCTATTTTCTTCTTCTTTCTCCTAATGTGGATAATTAGCAAGTGTTAAGTCACATATGTATCTATGTATCGGGAGAAACAGTGACAGGAAAGGTCTGGTTTAGTTCATGGTTCTGCGCCAACGTTAATTTCTTAACTAGGGTGTGTTAGCCAAAGTTATGCAACACACTAATATTTGAAGAAGTGGGCGAAGGGTTTAGAGGAAATCTCTGCAGCTTTCCTATAAATGGAAAATTAACCAGGCACTAATGGTTCATGCTTATAATCCCAACACTTGGGAGGATGAGGCAGGGGGATTGCCACCATTTCAGTCTAGCCTGGGCTACCTGGTGAGTTTCAAGCCAACTCAATCTATAGTGTAAGACACGGTATCAAGAAAAATTTATTGGGTTGGGGATTTAGCTCAGTGGTAAAGCACTGCCTAGCAAGCCCAAGGCCCTAGGTTCAATCCTCAGCTTAAAAGAAAAATAAAGAAAGAAAGAAAGGAAGAAAGAAAGAAAGAAAGAAAGAAAGAAAGAAAGAAAGAGAATTTTATTGAGTTGGATATGGTGGTGCATGACTTTAATTCTTGCATTCAGGAGGCACAGGCAGGTGGATCTCTGTGAGTTTGAATCCAGTCTGGTCTAAATAGCAAGTTCCAGGCCATCCAGAGTTACATAATAAGACCTCAAAAAAACCAAGATTCTTCCCAAAAGAAAAGTGTAAACCCCTTATCCATTATATATGTAATTACATTATAACTCTGCTACAGAATGTACAATTTTTTAAATGTCTTTTTTATTTTCAAGACAGAGTTCATGTATCTCAGACTGGCCATGGACTCCCTATGTAGCCCAGGATGACTTTGAACTTCTGATCTTTCTGCCTCCACCTCCCAAGAGCTGGGATCACAGGTGTAAACCACCCTGCTGGGTTTAGGCAATGCTAGGAATCAATCCAGGCATTTGTGCGTGATGGACAAGCATTGTGCCAATTAAGCTACACCTCAGACACCTCACATATATCCTATGTGCGTGGGTCCAGTTTGTTTGATTAATTTATTTTTAGTTCTTTTGTTTTATATCTGAGTGTTTTGCCTGCATGTATGTCTGTGTTCATGCAGTATCCATAGAGGCCAGAGGAGGGTGCTGTGTCCTGTGGGACTAGAGTTACAGATGGTAGTCCACCATTGTATGTGTGCTGAGAATGGAACCCAGGTCCTCTGGGCAGTTTAGAGCTGAGAGCCAGTGCTCTTAACCCCTGAGGCATACCTCCAGCCCCTTTTTTGGTTATTTTTTTTTTAATCAGAGAAGCTAAAATCGTTTTGTAAGAAGTTCCTAAAACTAGGTATGGTGGTGGCATATGCCGGCAATCCCAGCATTTGGGAAGTGGAGGCAGGGGGATCAGGAATTCAAGGCTAGCCTGAGCTACAGAGTGAGTCCAAGGCCAGCCTGAGTTACTTGAGACCCTGCCAGAGAGAGAGAGAGAGAGAGAGAGAGAGAGAGAGAGAGAGAGAGAGAGAGGAGAGAGAGATTTCCCCTATAGTGAGGGGCTTGGTGTCTCTCTCTCTCTCTCTCTCTCTCTCTCTCTCTCTCTCTCTCTCTGTCTCTCTGTCTGTCTCTCTCTGAACGTCTATCCTAAGGGCTGCTTCCACTCACAAGACGCTGTGTTCTTTCTGGGGGGCTTTGGTGAGGGTGTGTGCAGCCACTTCTGCTCACTGCAGGAGGCTGAGAGGAGGTGGGGGGGGCACAGGCTGGGGCCCTGGGGTTCCCTTAGGGGAGAGACTTACTGAGGACCATGCAGCTCAGCTGGGAAGGGCTGGGGCTTGTCTGCGGCTCTCTGGCCTTTCATTGGCTGGTTAGTGACTTTCATCTCCAGCCAACTTCAGCGAGGACCTTAGGAGCAGCTGCTGCAGCCTGAAGGCAGGAACTGGCAAGCTTCTTCTGACCCTGAGCTTCTCAGGTCCTGAAGCTGACATGTGAGGTTACAACAAGGGCCTGCAGGAGTCCTGGAGTTGGGGACCCGGACAGGGAGGGGGGGAAGGGGGGGGACACGACACCGCAGGTATGCCAAATACACCTGCCCCAGCTGCCTGCAGCCACAAGGCCTGGCCACCGGGAAACTGGGTAGTCGCTGCTTAGTGGCTGGGTAGTAGTCCTGTTCTCACAGTAGGTCCTCAAGCCTCCCCAGGCAGCAGAGCACCAGCCTCTCCGTCCTCCAAAGCCTGCAGGTGGGGAAGGCCAGTCAGCAAGAGCTCTCTGCGGCACTGAGCCACCAGGCCACTTGGGCTAGCACAACGCCTGCAGCTGGCCATCGGCCACCCTCCACCATCCAGATGTCCGCGGAGCCCCGTGGCCTGTCCTGACGTGCACCTTCCCCTTCACTGCCCCGCGGTGCACTTTGTCTCGCCGCCGCTGCAGCCAGATGTGCCGGCTTTGGTGCTGGCCGCCTCTAACGAGGTACACATGTGCAGCCTGGCCTGGGCCGCCACTACCAGAGGAGAAGGGAGGCCCCAGGGGAGAGCCCGCTGCAGCTGGCCACGCAGTGAAGGAGGGAGGAGAGGGGAGAGATGCTTGGGGAAGGATTCCTGCTGGAAGCCGAGCTGGGGACCTGTCTGCCTAAATAAAGACCTGACTTTGAGCAGGGGCTCCTCCAGACTCAGGGGTGCTAAGGAAGCGTCTGGAGCTGTACCCTAGCCTTTCCCTAACCACTGGGGGGTTTGCATTGGTTAGCCCTTTTCCCTAATCACAGAAATTACGAATAGAGACAAAAGACAATTTAGAGCCTGGCGTTGATGGCAGAGGCAGGTGGATCTCTGTGAGTTCGAGGCCAGCCTGGTCTACAGAGTCAGTTCCAGGAAAGGCGCAAAGCTACACAGAGAAACTCTGTCTCGAAAAAAACAAAAACAAAACAAACAAACAAAAAAGACAATTTAGAAAACTCAATATAAACCAGGACTGGTGACGCACGCTTGCAATTCCAGTTTAGAGGAATAAGGCGGCTGAAGCAGGAGGATACCAAGTTCAAGCCGGGGTGATTTTGTGAGGTAAAGAACTGACCGATTGGCTGAGCTGGTACAGGTGCTTACTGCCAAGACTATTGACTGGAGTTCAAACCCTGGGACCCACTAGGACTAGCACCTACCTAGTGCCTGGGTGGAAGGAAGGAATGGAGTCCTGAAGGAGTCCTCCGTCTCCACAAGAGCACGCTGGATCGTGCACACCGACACACATACAATAAGAAATGCATTTTCACCCAGGGTGCTCAGAACCAATGGTACAGGCTGCTTCAGGACTCCTCAAAGGCTGAACACCAGGGCTGTCTTCCATGAGTTGCTATTGCAAAAAGTACTATGTGAACAGCCTCCCGCTTGTACAGAAACCACCCAGGAAATGCAATTGTTGAGGCTAGTGATACGGCTTAGGTGACTGTGGTTGCTAGTGTCCACAAAACCCTGGAATCCATCCCTAGCACTGCACAGAACCAGGTATGATGAGTATTCTCGTAAATTTAACAATCTGAGGTCGAAAACAGGAGGGTCAGGAGTTCAAGGTCATGCTTGGGATATATGAAAATCACCTCAAAATAAATGCATTCATAGGCAGGAGGATCTCTGTGAGCTCCAGTATCCACATACATACACAAGGAAAACCAAATTCGGGCTAGGGAGATGATGGCTCAGGAGGTTGAGGTACTTGCCACCAAGCCTGAAAACCTGGGTTCGATCCTCAGGCCTCACCTGATAGGAGAGAACCAGTTCCTGAAACTTGCCCTCTGACCCCCACGTGTAGCCATGACATGCAGGTGTCCACACATAAGCACAAAATAAACAAACAAACAAGCAAACAAACAAATGCAGTTGCTCTTGTCAGTTCAGGCAGACATATCTGTGAAGAGGGATCTTCATTGAGAAAATGCCTCCATCAGGTGGGCATGTCGGGAAACCTGAGGGGACACTTTCTTGATTAATGATTGATGTGGTAGGGCACAGGCCACTACTGGAGTGTCACCCTGGGCAGGTGGCCCTGTGTTATATAAGAGAGTACACTGAGTAAGCCATGTGAGCAAGCCAGTAACACTCCACCAATGGCCTCTGCTTCAGTTCCTGCCCCCAGGTCCTGAGTGTGTCTGCCCTGACTTCCCTCACTTGGGATATGTAAGCCAAATAACCCCTTTCCTTCCATGTTGCTCTGGGCCATAGTGTTTTATCAAAGCAACAGAGACCCTAACTAAGACAAATGTAATAAAAATATTAAAATATATATCCAATTAATCCCAGCACTCAAGAGGTGGAGGCAGGAGAATCAGAACTTCAAGGTTACCTGTGGCTTATGTAGCAAGTTTAGAGTTAGCCTGGGCTACACAAGGTTGTGCCTCAAAAGAAAAGGAAAGAAATGGCCGGGTGGTGGTGGCACACACCTTCTTTAATCCCAGCATTCGGGAGGCAGACAGAGCTCCATGAGTTCGAGGCCAGCCTGGACTACAGAGTGAGTTCCAGGAAAGGCTCCAAAGCTACACAGAGAAACCTTGTCTAAAAAAAAAAAAAGGAAAGAAATGTAACCAGTGTTCATGCTAGGAAACATTGGGATTGCTTCCTTGTTGGTTTTTCAGATGGATTTATTTTATGTGTATGAATGTTGCCTGCATATATGCACATATGTGTACCATGTGCATATAGAGGCCAAAAAGGACACAGGATCCCTTGGAACCAGAGTCATGGATGGTTGTGAGCCACTATGGGGGTGCTGGGAATTGAACCTGGTTCCTCTACAAAAGCCATCAGTTCTCTTAACTGCTGAGCCATCCCTCCAGCTCCAGAGATCAGGTCATTGGATTGATGGTAGAGGAAGGAGCCCAGTGGTATGGAGCCTACAAACATGTGGAAGCATATGGAAGCCACTCCTTGCTTTTGGAGTGTGTTCCTTGCTACCTGCCAAGGAGAGGGAGAAAGGACCAGAGAAACTAATGGTCTTTATCCCTGTCCCCAGGGCCTGGCATGCAGCAGGTACCCTGGGCCTGTGCCAACTTCACCCTGCAAGGAGTCTATGCTTCCTTTGTGTCCTCTCTCCCTTCAGCCTCCATGTCCAACAGCCCTTGTTTCTTCTTGTCCCCTGTCCCCCACCATTATGAACCACTGTCACTGGAGCCCCCAATAAAAAAATCACGTCAACAGTAGCACAGGGCTCAGGCTAAGGACAGCTTTCACCAGAAGGTACCTCCCAGCTCGGTCCTTTCTCCTCCTCCATCATCTCTGGGAGTTCTGTTTTGTTTTGAGACAAGGTTTCATGTAATCCAGGCTTTCCTGGAACTCAGACCCGCCTGGCTCAGCCTCCTGAGTGTTGTGATTACACATCAATCTGGCCTCTTCTTTCCTTCCTTTCTCCCAGTGCTGGCTGGAGATGGGACCCTCCACACCTTAGAGAAGTTCACAAGCTCTGTTAAGTGTTAAACACTCTGCCACTAGAGCGCCTTCCCCAGGTTTCTTTCATAAACCAAAGCTAAGGTAAAGAATCTAAAAGAATGCGCATGTGCCTGGGGCTCAGTGAGAAGCTCTGTCCAAGACCCTGCTCAGGCCACCCTCCCATGGGCTTTGGCGACTCCCATCATCATATGGAGCCATGCCCATGGCATGTTTTCGGTACCATCCCATTGATATGAAGCCTTGGGAAGCACTCAGTTATATTTGTCTCCCATAGAGTCACAGAACTGTCTGGAACAAGCAGGTGCCAGCTATCAGCCATCCTTTCTTCTCAATTTCAAAATCCCGAGGCTTTGAAAGCCACAGGCTAGATAAGCCACGTGTTATCACAGCATGTTTGGCTGCTAAGCTTGACCTCAAGTGAACTCAGCTGAGAAAATGGACCTGTACTGGGGTGAAGTTATTTACAGTCACTGGTTACACCTCTCGGCACGTGAATATTCATAGACTTTGCTCAGAAAGCTCTCTGTGTTTGCCCAGTGCCGCCCCAGAACCTGCCTGGACATTTACAATATACAGCACAATCTGCCGACATTCTTGAAATGGGGAGTGATTCTGAATTCTGAAAACCCTCCCCCAGCTCCGAGAATTCCAGTGAAGGATTATGGATCTATATGTTTATGAAATTTCTCCTTCAAAAGCTGATGAGCATGCACTTGGGAGGCAGAGACAAGAGGATCAGAAATTCAAAGCCGGTCCAGACTATATAACAAGTTTGAAGCCAGCCTGGGCTACGTGAGACCTTGTGTCATTGTTCCAGAGAAAGAGAGGCCAGGAGGGGCAATGCTCACCTTTAAAGCCTGTACTCAGGAGGCAGAAGCAGCAGATCTCTATTAGTTCTAGGCTGGACTGCGCTATATATTGAGTTCCAAGTGATGCAAAGTGAGACCCTGTCTCAAAGGACAATATTATATTTGTGTGTGTGTGTGTGTGTGTGTGTGTGTGTGTTATACACTTGCAATTCTAATACTTAGAAAGCTGAGTGAGGCGGGAGAATCTCAAGTTCAAGACTAGCCACGGCTACATACATGGCCAGTGTGAGGACAGCTGGGGAAGGAAGAAAATCAAAGAAAAAGAGGAGAGCCAGCCAAGCGTGACAGCACTCCGGGAGACTGAGGCGATAGACGTTCAAGTACAGGTGTCCCCTACACAGAGGAAAACAAAGCAACAGAAACCTACAGAGATGTCTACACAACAAAACTGTCTCCAAAAAAGAAGGGGGAGGAGGAGGAGGAGAAGGAGGAGGAGAGATGCCTCAGTGGTTAAGAGAAATTGCTGCTCTTGCAGAGGACCCATGTCCAGTCCCCAGCACCCACATGGTGGCTCACAGCAATCAGTAACTCCTTTCCCAGGGCACTCTACATGCATGGAGAACATATGTACATGCAGGAAAAAACACCCATATACATAAAATAAAGTTAAAAGTTTTTAAAAGAGGAGCCGGACATATGGAGTACACAACATGCCCTCACATATATGAAGTTCAAGAATAGACAAAGCCAGCTGGTGATGATGGAAGCCTGAGCAGCCATGCCCCTGGGTGAGGATGTCTGCCCTAAGAGCTGGAAGGAAATTCACAGGCACCTGGGACTGTCCCGCAATCTGAAGGGCTAGAGGCTGCATGCATGTATGTCCACACAAGTAGAAATGTGTCAAGCAGCGACCATAAAGATTTTAGTTTTCAGGGCTGGAGTGATGGCTCAGAGGTTAATAGCATTGGCTGCTCCTCCAGAGGACCCAGGTTCAATTCCCAGCAACCACCGGGCAGCTCACAACTGTCTGAAACTCTACTTCCAAGAGATCCGACACCCTCACACAGACATACATGCAGGCGAAACATCAATGCACATAAGATAAAAATAAACAAGTCATAAAAAAAGATTTTAGCTCTTTTCTTTCCTTTTTATTATTTATTTATTTAGTGTTTTTTTGGTTTGTTTGTTTGTTTGTTTTTTGAGACAGGGTTCCTCTGTAGAGCCTTGGCCGTCTTGGAACTCACTCTGTAGACCAGGCTGGCCTTGAATGCACAGAGATCCATTTGCTTCTGCCTCTGGAGTGCTGGGATTAAAGGCGTGTGCCACCACCGCCTGGCCCTAAAATAATCTTTTCAAACATTTTGAAAGAGTTATCTCTCTGCTCTTCTCCCTGCCCTCTCTCTCTGCTTGCGTCTTCCACAGGCCTGGTCAGGCTCTCTCTGTCCCTCCCTCCTCCTAATAAAAATCTGCTCTGATAATGGGGGGGGGGTTATTTCTATGTCTGTGTATGTGTGTTTGGCTGTGTGTACACCCCATGTGTGCTGATGTCCTCAGAAGCCAGAAGAGGGCATTGGATCCCGTGGAGGTGGACTTATAGGCTGTTGTGAGCTGCCTGATGTGGTGATGGGAACTGAACTAGAGTCCTCAGGGAGGGGCAGAAAGCATTCTTAGCCACCATTCTCCAGCTTCTAAACCTTCTTAATACAAATCTAGCTTTTCCTATTTTTTAAATCCCAGAAATTAAACACCAAATCAAATGTAATGAACACCTTTCAAAGTCTGCTTCAGCCTCAAAAAGGAGACACCTGAAGGAGTTCTTGGCTGTCTGTTGTCTTTTATTTGTGAGACATGGTCTCATAAAGACCAGGATGGCCTCCCCAGTTATGTCGTTATGACTGGCCTTGGGCTCTTGGTCCTCCTGCCTCAACAATACTGAGGTTACAGATGTGCATCACCACACGTAGCTCTAACCTTTGCTTTGTATGGACAAAGAACTTTGGGGGTCAAGCTTGCCCCAGTGAGCCTTCTACACACCAACCAACTCACTCTGCCATGCATGGTACCTTGGATGCCTGTGGATCCTGCTCAGCTCTAGTGCCTGGCTCACAGCATACCAGCCTAAGGTGTACATGGATCTGGGCCTGGCACCCACCCACGATGCTGCCAGTCAGCACTTGTACCCAGACGATAATATCCTGTAATTGCAGCAGCGAGGATTTGGAATTTGTATCTGAGAACAGAAGGGCACAGGAGAAGATTCCCTGATTAAACAGGTCCGATAACAATGTATTGCTTAGAAGACAGAAAGAAAGAATTTCTTCCCTGGCTCTGCTTGCTCAATAGCTCATTGCAGGCAGGCGGCTTTGTCCTCGACACTCACACCAGTTCCGCCTCCTCCTTTCCACCTCTGTCCTATCTGGGCCTCAGAGTTGGCACATGAGGGCCTCACTTCAGCAGCCAGCACCTCTCCTGACCTGACTCTGCCCACGCCCAGCCTCCATCTGTGTCCACGCAAAGGGCACTGGTCTTCCAGGTGGCCTTGCTGTCCTCTGCTGCCCCAGTCCCCATAAAGAACACTCAGAATATAAACAAACAAATCCACTTGGGGTTTTTCCTCCTCTTTGCAGAATCAGACTGCCCACCAGAGGCTGCTGAGCTGATGAAAATACCCTGTGGCTGCCCAGTCTGAAGTGCCAGCCACCAGCTAGTACAGCA
This sequence comes from Onychomys torridus, assembly GCF_903995425.1. Taxonomy (NCBI): domain Eukaryota; kingdom Metazoa; phylum Chordata; class Mammalia; order Rodentia; family Cricetidae; genus Onychomys; species Onychomys torridus. The sequence continues at coordinate 62,702,360 of NC_050460.1, read as the reverse complement.
ACCTGTCCAGCCCTGGGCAGCCAGGTGCCATCAAGAATTAAACTTTTTTTTTCCCCTTTGGTTTTTCGAGACAGGGTTTCTCTGTAGCTTTAGAGCCTGTCCTGGACTAGCTCTGTAGCCCAAGGCTGGCCTCAAACTCACAGAGATCCACCTGCCTCTGCCTCCTGAGTGCTGAGATTACAGGTGTGTGCCACCACCGCCTGGCAAGAATTAAACTTTAAGTGGGGCATGCATGGCAGGCAGATCTCTATGAGTTCAAGGCCAGCCTGGGCTACAAAACGAGATCCAGGACAGCCAAGGATACACAGAGAAATCCAGATTTGGAACAAACAACAAAAGAAGAACTAAACTTTAATGCAAATGTGGTTTCACCTTTTCTTCTATTTTCCTTGGATTGGGTATTTCCATGTAGTTTTTGAAATGTTTATTTATGTGCTGGAGAGATGGCTCAGTGGTTAAGAGCACTGGCTGCTCTTCCAGAGGTCCTGAGTTCAATTCCCAGCAACCACATGGTGGCTCACAACTATCTTATAGTGGGATCTGATGCCCTCTTCTGAAATAAAGGTACAGATAGAGCACTCCTACATAAAATAAATTAAATTAATATTTTTTTTAAAGTTCATTTATTTAATTTTCAATTGGGGAGGGGATCGTTGAGACAGGGTATCATGTAGCCCAGACTTGCTTCCTACTCCCTATGTAGCTGAGGCTGGCTTTGGCTTCCCGGTCCTCCAGCCTCTCTCTCTAGAGTTCGGGAATTATAGACTTAGGCCACTATGCCTTGATCATGTACTTTAAATAAAATTAGTACATTTTATTTGTATGTGTGTGCACACCACAGTGAGCATGTGGGGGCCAGAGGACAAGCTATGGGAGCCAGCTCTCTCCTTCACCATGTTCGTCCCGGGAACTAAATGCGGGTTGTCCGACTTGATGGCAAACATCTTTGCTCACTGAACCATTTTGCTGGCCCTGGGTGGTATACTTCTAAAATTATTGTTAATTTTCTTCGGTTAGATTACGGAGCAGTAGGCTTTATTTTTATGTATATACATCATTGTACTACATTCTTGTTGGTCTCCTCCAATTCCTCCAGGCCCCACCCTCCTCCGCCCTGGCTTGGAACCTGCTAGGTAGACCAGGATGGTTTTGAACTCAGAAATCTTCCTGCCTCTGCCTCCTCAATACTAGGTCTAAAGGCACCTATGACTAGTGTCCCTCTTGCCGATGGGACCTCTGGTGTTCGGAGTCACCTGGAGGCCCACCCTAGCATTCAGGAGAAGTTCAGAAACCAACCATGTTGGAAAATGGCATAGTGGGTCTTCCCTAGAAGATGCTGAGGAAGTTGAGGAGGACCTTGCCCTGATCTTGGAGCAGATCATATCCCTTCCGGAGCCCTAGTCCTCGGCAACAGTGGTCCTGCTCCATCCCCTCAACGTACACATTCATACTTCCATGCCCTAAAACTGTATACTCCAAACCTACACCCCACACCAATACTTCCCAAACTCACACCCCATACCCCCATTCTATGCCTCAAGTCCCTATACCTCATACACACACACACACACACACACACACACACACACCCCCCACAGACCCCACACCGTGACCTAATTCCAGGAGCCTTCTTCTTCTTTTTTTCTTCCTTATTTTGGTAGGGGTTTTTTTGTTGGTTTGTTTTTTGTTTTTTAAGGTGATTTCTGGGGGCTGGTGAAATGGCTGAGCCTTAAGAGCACTTACTACTCTTCCAGAAGACCTGGGATCAATTCCCAGCACCCACATCAAGCAGCTTACCAACTGCTTGTAACTGCAGCTTCTGTAAGCATGTTGTACAGATAAATTCATGTAGCCACATAGACAAATACATAATAAAAATAAACAAACCAGTGGTGCATGCCTTTAATTCCAGCACTCAGGAGGCAGAGCCAGGTGGATTTCTGTGAGTTCAAGGCCAGCCTGGGCTACAGCGTGAGATCCAGGACAGGCTCCAAAGCTATACAGAGAAACCCTGTCTCAAAAAACCAAAAAAAGGGTTGGGGATTTAGCTCAGTGGTAGAGCGCTTGCCTAGCAAGCACAAGGCCCTGGGTTCGGTCCTCAGCTCCGCGGAGGAGAAGGAGAAGAAGAAGAAGGAGAAGGAGAAGGAGAAGAAGGAGGAGAAGAAGAAGGTGGTACATAATAGAGTTCTGACTATATCTCAGGCTAGCCTTGAACTCTCAGTCCTTCAGGGATGTGGCCCCATGCCTGGCTCATTCAGGCTTCTTCCTTTTTTTTTTTTTTTTCTGACAGGATCTTGTGTAGCTTTAGCTGGCCTCGAACTCACAGAGATCCACCTGCCTCTGCCTCCCGAGTGCTGGGATTAAAGGCGTGCACCACCACTGCCTGGGAACCTCCTTTTTTTCTTAAATTTATGTATTGTGTATGCATAGGAGTGGTGGTGCCTGTCACAGTGGGTGTGTGGTATTCAGGAAACAACTTAGAGAATTCAGTTCTCTCCTGCCACTGTGCGGGTTCCAGGGTTCTTGTTGAAATAAATGTAACGGGTCATCCCAGCATTTGGAAGGCAGGTGTAGGAGGATAGCTGAGGGTTCCAGGCCCACGAGGTCTAGTGACACCCCGTCAAAAAGAAAAGAAAGAAAGGGAAAAAGAGAAATTGAGAAAGGAAAAAGAAACCTAGCCACCCTGGGTTTGCAGGCTTCTACTCACCTGTGATGTATCCTAACTGGACATTTGACATCCTTCCCTTTTTTTTTTTTTCCTAAGACAAGGTTTCTCTGTGTAGTTTTGGTGCCTGTCCTAGATCCCGCTCTGTAGCCCAGGCTGGCCTTGAACTCACAGAGATCCGCCTGGCTCTGCCTCTCAAGTGCTGGTATTAAAGATGTGCACCACCACCGCCCGGCCATTCTTCCCTTTTGTAGAGAAAAAGGAGAAAAACTAAAAAAAAAAAAAAAAAAAAGGCCATAAATAAATGAGTAATATCAATAGGTATTTAGCTTTGAACTTTGGATCATACAGGGTCATTTCTATAACCAGTTTACATAGGACATCAAGGAGCAGGACAATTGGAGACATGATAGAAAAGGAGACATCATGAGGCCCAGGGATGCCAGGGTCCCAGGAACACAGAGAGGGTCTTTCTCATCTTTCTTTTCTTGCTATATAGAGAAGAGTGGGTGACCTTGAAGTCCTGACCCTCCTGCCTCTACCTCCATAGTGCCGGCACACTTTGTTGTTTTTGGGTTCTGGGATGGGAACCAGGGCTTCCTGCATGCTAGGCAAACAGTCCACCAACTGAGTAGGTCCTACTTCCGTGTCTAGACAAACCCAATGGTATGCTGTGTCCCCTGTCCCTCTCTCTGAGGCAAACCCACTAGGGACAGCTGGCCAAAGCCCCAGGCGCATGGATTGAATAGGCTAACTGGGGCGCTCCTGTGTGACCCCACCCCAGGAAGCTGTTCTTATTAACTAGGCCAAAGGCTTGAGCCCAGTGACTCCATGAGACTCCGAAGTTTCTCAACCTGGACCAGGAGACTCTGCACCCATGCCCAGCCTGCCACACAGCACCTCCTGACAAGCTGGGCCTGCTCCCCAACCATCACCTCTCAGAGTGCACCCAGCCTGAGCCCCACCTTCCCACTGCTGAGCTAGCTGTTTCTCAGCTTTTTATATTCATGGGAAGAAAAAAAAAAAAAAAACAGGCATCACCATCCAGCTCTTGGTAAATGGGGGATGAAGATCAGGGGTTCAAGGCCAACCTGAGCTTCATGAGACCCTGCCTAAAAGCAATATATAGTTAGTTGAATTACAATATGGTGAGTGACCATATTTTACCATATGCATATTGGTAAAATATGCATACTATGGGACAATCAAGACGGCTCAACAGGTATTGCTTCAATACCTGGAACCCACAGGGTAGGAGGAGAGGTTGTCCTCTGACCTCCACATAAACACACTGTGCGCGCACACACACACAATCATGCACTAATGAATCAATAAGTAAACAAGGCACAGCCATTTAATCTCAATTCTCCAGAGGCAGAGGCAGGCAAAACTCTGAGTTTGAAATCAACTCGGTCTACATAAGCTAATTCCAGGCCAGTCAAGGCTAAAGAAGAAAAGAAAAAGAAGGAGAAGGAGAAGAAGGAGGAGGAGGAGGAGGAGAAGAGAAGAGTAAAATAAATTTACATTTGTGCAGATTTAGTAGAGCCTCTTCTTTTTTTTTTTTTTTTTTTCTGAGACAAGATTTCTGTGTAGCTCTGGCTGTCCTGGAACTCACTCTGTAGACCAGGTTGGCCTTAAATGTAGAGCTCCACCTACCTCTGCTTCCCAAGTGCTGAGATTAAAGGTGTGCGTCACCATTTTCCGGCAGGTAGCTCCAGTCTATAATTCTAGCACTCAGTATCTAAAACAGGAAGATTACTGAAAATCCAAGGCAGCCTGAGCTACCTACCAAAATCCAATTTTTTAATTGTGTGTGTGTGTGTGTGGTTTTTTGGAGACAGGGTTTCTCTGTGTAGTTTTGGTGCCTTTCCTGGATCTCGCTCTGTAGCCCAGGCTGGCCTCAAACTCACAGAGATCCTCCTGCCTCTGCCTCCCGAGTGCTAGGATTAAAGGCATACGCCACCGCCACCGCCACCACTGCCTGGGCAATTTTTAAATTTTTTAAAAATTTGTTTAGTGAGGCAGACAGTGCATGTGTCGGGATCAGAGGACAGCTCCCAGGAGTTCACTCTCTCCTTCCAACTTGTGGGTCTTAGGAATCAAACTCAGGTTGGTAGGCTTAGCACCAAGCACTTTTACCAGCTGAGCCCTTTTGGGGCCCCCATATAGTAAGTTCTTGGCTAGCCTGGGCTACAGCATGAAACTCTGCTCCCAAAAAGAAGCCAAAAGACAGGTACAATATCTGGGATGGTTAAGGCGCTTAATCACTACACTCAGGAGGCAGAGACTGCCACATCTCTGTGAGTTCAAGGCCACAGACACACACACACACACACACACACACACACCATATGAATGGTAGAATCTTTCCATCAGGTCTTCCTGGGGGTGTTTCACACATCCTCCTCTTCCCAAGCCCTCCAGTGCAGACAGTATCCTGGGCTCTGAGTAAGTGTCTGGAGCTCCAGGCACCTCGAAGTGAGGTTCAGGGGTTATCATCAGCAGATCTGGAGAAACAGTCCTGGCTGGATGTAAGGACTCACCCCCCCCCCCAACCTGGTGGACTCAGAGCCTCTAAGCCCCCGCAAACAGGATCTGGACCACTAGCCATGGCTGCCTCCTTGACAGTCACTGAAGGGAGACCCCGATGACAGGTGAGCCAGACCAACACCCAGAGGCCAGCGTGCTGGTTGGGACTAGGCTGGGTAGCCATGTTTTCATGGAACTGGAGGAGCCAGCCCAGGCTTCTCAGCCCAGAACACCTCTCCTGTTAGGACGCTCTACCTCTGGGTCCCCCTGTCTTGGGCCTCCCTGGAAATGGAGCTGTACCGGACCTCCAGCAGCCTGGTGAGTGCAGCCTCTCAGCCTATGGGAAAGCGGTCAGTTCTCCTTTGGCTAGCGTAGGCCTGGACCACCTGCCTGGGCAGACAGCTGATGGCCTGCAGCCCAGGAGCCTCACCCAGGTGGGATCTGACCTGAGAACCTGGGAGTCAAGCTGATGAACTCAGAACATCCTCTCCACACCCGCTTGCCTCAGGGGACAAGGCCACACGTGTGGCTTTTCCTGGAGCGACACTGTTTCAGAAAAGCTTGATTTTGGCTACTGAGAAATGAAGAGAAAATGAAGGTAGAGTGAGCTACAGAGAAAAACCTGCAGGTTTATCCTTTCAGGGTGCACTAACCCTGGCTACAGCTGGCCTAGGGTCACAGTGACCAGTCCCCCCACCCCAGGTCCCCACCCAGCGAGTGACCAAGCTTGAAACTGCAGGTTCGACTGTGCATTCTTTCCCCTTGAGAAACCTCAGCTCCTTAAAAGCTCTCCCACCCACAGGAGTGGTAATCCATTAAGCTGTTATCAGCCATCTACACTTTAATGTGAATTAACTCGATCAGTACACCGGGAATCGCCCTGTCTAGCCCACTTTTTTTTTTTTTTTTTTTTAATGTGCATTTGTGTTTTTCCCACATGTGTGTCTGTGTGAGGCTGTCCGGTCCCCTGGAAGTGGAGTCACAGACAGTGGTGAGCTGCCATGTGGGTGCTGGGACTTGAACCCTGGTCCTCTGGAAGAGCAGCCAGTGCTCTTAACCTCTGAGCCATCTCGTCTCTCCTCCCCACCCCTCCTTTTTTTTTAAGAAGCCAAACGTGGAAGATAAATGACGGACTGACAGGTGGGAACTGCTCACTCAAAGGCCGGAAGAGCCAGCGTGCCGTAGATTGTCAACAGGTGACAGGGAGAGGGAAACAGCGTGAAGAGGGTGGCGTGTGCAAACTTTGTTACTCTGAGCTCTAACATGTTTTTCCCCCAGAGCAGGCACAAATCTGACCCAGCAGCAACCACACCCGACCCCACCCCAGGGCATAAATGTTTTACAAACAGGCGGCATAAAAAAAGCCTCCTGTTTTTATCTTTAAGTTCATTCAAATGCAACATTCTACTCCGTAATACACACCCGTTGGTTTTCTACAAAATAAGAGTGAGATTAATTTAGTGTGGCTCCCTTTTCCGAAGGTGTCTGTACCTCTAAAACCCAACATTTTGAAGTACAGGCAGAAGAATCAGGAGTCCAAGATCAGCCTCAGCAACAAGGCCAGTGTGGGCTACGAGAGACACCGCCCCCCAAACCCACAAGAGGTCTGGAGAGAGGACTCCCGTTAAGGCAACTGTTGAATAAGCCAGAGCTTTGGATCCTGTAAATCCCAGGGTATGTCGGCCTGTCTGAACCTCACAGCAGGCTGGTCAGCAAGATTAGCTGTTTCTGCAAACTCTGGGTTTGACGGAGAGAGCCCGCCTGTGAATGAAGTGGACATCCATTTCTGGCTCCCACACACATTTGCATACATGTGTACTTACACACACATGTGCCCACATCCATGTGATACATGCACATACCACACAAGTTCTCAGTTTTCAGATATAATATCAAAGTTGGTCTTTTTCTCTTCTCTTCTTTTCTTTCTTTCTTTCCAAGTTTGTCTTTCTGAGGACACTTGACTGGCTGGACAGAGACACTCAAATGTCCCGGGATAGACTATTTCCTGACTCTCAGAGTGTCATGGTATCTGTCAATACCACCTAGAGAAAAATTGTGGTTAAACTTTAAAATGTGGGATGGGGTGGGTGAGATGGTGCACATCTTTAATTCCAGCACTTGGGAGGCAGAGGCAGGCGGATCTCTGTGAGTTCAAGGCCAGCCTGGTCTACAGAGCTAGATCCAGGACAGACACCAAAACTACACAGAGAAACTCTGGGAAAAGAGAAAGAGAGAGATACAGATACAGCTCAGTGGTAGAATGCTTGCTTAGCAGGCACATGGCCCCAGCTCTAATCCCCAGTAGCAGAAGAGAAAAAAAAAGTGTGAGCAGTCTGGACCCTGGGGCATCCTCCTCCTGAGACATCAGCAGTCTATCCAAAAATGAAGGCCACACACCTCTTACTCAACAGTGTCTAGCCTGAAAAATCTAGTCAACACCCAAGGCAAATGATGTCCAAACAGACACCTATGTTACTTCTGCTGGCCCTGGGGCTGGTCTGAGCATCTGTCTTTGAAGACTTGACCACTTTTTTCACAAGGACCAGACACCCTGCCTCTCACTCCAGGCCTGCTGATTTCCTCATGATCCTTCTTGAAGAAATTTAGATCATAACAGTCAAATAATAACCACTCAAGCTGTCAGCAGTCTTGATTTGCACCTGGCCAGTTACCTACATCAACCCAACCCCTTTATCTGCACAGTGGCCTCCTGGTAAATTAGGTCTGTCTGGTGACCACATCACAGCGTGTGACAGATGAGGAGTCCATTAGCACCGACCTAACTCAAGGTCACACCGTTAACCTGGCAAATGGCAGAGACAGGGGTGGTACCAAGGCCCAAGCTCTGAGTCCTGGTCAGGGCCCTCCCTGCCTTGCTCAGGCCGGCTGGCAAAGGCTGGCGTGTTACCTGTCAACGACTCAGCAACTTCTACCTACCGGATCCCTGTGCAGGTTGCTTAGCAATGTTTTAGACTACTCCCTGCCTTCGGGAAACAGGGAGGGAGAGACAGGCTTAGGGGAAAGGAAAGAAAACAGAAGATACCACGCCTGGCCCTCGGGAAGTTGACTCGCTCTGCTTCTTGGAGATGACAACCCTGGCATGCACGAAACACTTCCCACTTTGCAAACTCCTCCCATGATCTCACCAAATCTTCTCCACGACCCTGCCAAACAGCATTCATGATCTCTGCCCTAGGATGAGGAAACTGGAGGCTGCATGTCACAAGGGGCTGCCCCCAAGATCATCTGGCTGCCGGGGAAGAGCTGTAACTTGACCCCAAGTCCTATGACAGCCCTGGGCCAAAGGGAAATGACACACACACGGTCTTGACTGGCCCCTGACAGTGGCTTCCAACTTGCACTGAGGACTCTTTTTCTTTCCCTGGAGATTGTTGCCGTCTCACAAATAAGAGCGTTTATTTTAGGATTTGGTCTGCTGGGAAAATTCTAGTGAGAAAAACCCGGGGCTTCAGCACGGTGGCAGCGGTGTGCCAGGTGTTTGCTCAGACTGTCTGCAGACAGTATTTGGAGCACAGAGAGGCCCTACACTTCTTTCCTTAACTCATTCCCACAGGCAGGGAACTGCTGCCTGGGTCCGTACTACCAGGGCAGTTCAGGAGAGGAGACAACACCAAAATCTAGCTGCCTGACCACGGCATGGGTGAAAAGCAGCATTTAAGTTCAACAGGGTGAAGAATGGAGAGGAACAGAAAGGCAATCCAGGGGACAGGCCTGGGGGAGGCCCAGCCGGAAAGTAGGCAGACACTGACTGGAGGAGGTGAAAAATGGACCCTCGGTGCTTAGGAGCCGTTTGAACGGTTGGTCTGGGGACCAGCCGCTGGAAGCCATGGCTCGTGTCTGTAATTCCAACTCTAAGCAAACTAAAGCAGAAAGTTCACTGAGACTTTTGAGGCCAGCCTGGGCTACATGATGAGTTCCAGGCCAGTGAGGGCTACAAAGTATGAGCCTGTGTCAGCAAATGTGTGTGGGAGGGGCCACATTCTTCTTCAATGCTTTTGGGGAGAGAGATGTTTCATACTTAGAGAGTCTCCCCCCCCCCCCCCCCCAGTCAGGGTTTCTCTGTGTAGCTTTGCGCCTTTCCTGGAACTCACCTTGGAGACCAGGCTGGCCTCGAACTCACAGAGATCCGCCTGTCTCTGCCTCCCAAGTGCTGGGATTAAAGGTGTGGGCCAATGCCCGGCCCATTTGTTTTTTTAATACATACACACACACACACACACACACACACATACACACATACACACACACACACACACACACACATATATATATATATATATATTTTTTTTTTTTTTTTCATTTGTATGAGTGTTCTGCCTACACGTATGTACGTAGGCCGTGGTGTATGTAGGGTACATGAGAAGTCAGACTAGGGCACATCAGATCCTCAGGAACTAGAGTCACAGATTTTGTGAGCCACCCAACGGGTGTGCTGGGAATTGAACTCAGGTCCTCTTCAAACAGCAGTATGTGCTCTTAACCATTGAACCATCTCTCTAGCTATTCACGTAGCTCAGGCTGGCCTCCTCCAAATCACTATGTGTTCAAGGCTGTCCTAGAACACCTCCCCAACCCCCACACCCCCACCTCACCCCCACCCCACCCCCACCCTCCACTTCACCTGCCTCCACTTCCCAAGTACTGAGATGACAGGCTAGTACCACCACACCTGGCTTGTTGTTTATTCTTTTGGACTTCAGAAAAGCAACACAGTGTCAGACCATAGAATATTTCATGTGTCAGACCATAGAATATTTCATCACAGCCCCACACGGTCTGGTATGGCTCATTATAATCAAACACTGAAGAAACGTCTTTGATATTCACGTGAGGGGATAAAGGCAGCTGGTGTAGGTCGGTCCTTTGTCAGCTCAGTTCACGTCTCTGTGCTAAATATATTTTGTCTTCAGTCCTTCTAGGCACTTGGAGTCATAGATAAGGAGGTGTAGACCTAAACAGATGCCAATGCTGGCAAGCTCGCTGCTCCGCCCTTCTGTGAAGGCTTCTCCACAAGCTGATCACCTGAGTTACTTGGGAGAAACCAGGGCTCCGAGACAGTGAGTGACCGGTCCCAAGCCAACTAGCGGCGCAGGGACAGGATCCCTACCAGATCCAAAGTCCTTGTAATTATTGTTATTATTATTTTGTCTATTTGTGTTTTTTGAGACGGGGTCTTACGTAGCCCAGAGTGATCCCTAAGTAGCAGAGGGTGACCTTGAACTTGGGACACTATTGCTTCTACTGCCCTGTTGCTGGCTTCAGAGATATGCTCCACCACACCCTGCTGGGTCCACTGGGTTCTCCACCTAGGGAGAAGTCCATTCCGTCTCTTAGGTTTGGTCAACTGCATTCCAATACTAGAATTACCCACCATGGAACAAAGGGATGTCCATAGTGGGGCTAGTGAGTTCTGGGTTTTGTTTGTTTTTTGTTATTATTTTTTTAAAAATATTTTTAAACCTGATACGATGGCTCACACCTATAATCCCTGCACTTGGAAAGCCGAAGCCGGAGGACTTCCATGAGTCTGAGGCCAGCCTGGGGTGTCCCAAGTTAGTCTAGGATAACAGAGTAAAAACTCTCTCAACAAAAAGAGCCTGCCAGAGGGCTCAGAGAATAAAAACCAGAGACGGGAGAGTTGGAAGTTAGGATCATCCTGAGGTAGGCAGAGGTTTGGAAACTAGCCTGAGATCCGTGAGACCCTGCCTCAAAATAAATAAGTAGATGGGCTTTTTTCTTTTGTGTGTGTGGGGGGGGGGGGGGTTCAAGACAGGGTTTCTCTGTGTAGCTTTGGAGCCTGTCCTGGAACTCACTTGGTAGCCCAGGCTGGCCTCGAACTCACAGAGATCCGCCTGGCTCTGCCAGCACGATTAAAGGTTGATAGGAAATCACAACATGTCCACACGGTTGGGCTTTCCCTGTGGACCACCTAGTTATTTCCGGTTCAAAATAGCCATTTCCGGGTCAGAACATCTTGCGCAGCTAGGACTCCGTGGCTTTACATGGTTGCATAAAGCGCGCACGGCCATGCAATCTACGCGCATGCGTGGAGTAGCCACATGCGGTCTTGTACGCATGCGCAGCTCACTCTTTAAAAAGCTGGCGCCATTTTGCACAGGTCTCTCTTCTCTCTCTCCTCTCCTCCTCTTTCCTCTCCTCACTCACGTGTGTGCTTCACACAGGCCTGTCACGTCTCTCAATAAAAACTCTTCTGTGGTCTCGTATTCGGGACGTTTTCTCGCAGGGTAAGAGAGCCAAAATAACAAAGGTGTGCGCCGCCATGGCCCAGCAGATGGGCTTTTTCTTTAAAGCAGGGTTCGCCGCTCCAAACCAAGCCCCAGAGGTTTTGTACCACTTACCCACACATCCCTGGCTCTCCTTGTTACTGGATTAGTACATTATAAAGGGCCAGAGGAATGCGCCTTTTCATAGCTCTGACCACGACAATCTGCTTGGTGTCAGGCACGCCACCAGCCAGCAGAAGAGACAAAGGACTCTCTCTGGGAAAGCTTAGCATTTCATTGTGGAGAAAGTCAACGTGAAAATGAAGAACAGGATTTCCATGCTTGAGAAACAACTCTTTGGTTAAGAGCTCTTACTGTTTCTGCAGAGGACCTGAATTCAGTCCCCAGCACCCACATCAGGATTCACAGCCACCTTTAACTCCAGCTGGGGAGGTTTGATGCCCTCTTCTGGACTCCATAAGCACCTGAACTCACATGCGCACACCCACCCACAGACACATATATACGTGCAATTAAAAATAAATCTTTAAAACAACAGCAACAACCGAAAAATTGATTCTCATCCATAAGTAAAACCCTGCTTCTCTGGAAGGCTGTGAGAAATCCAGTTTGCAAAGGTTACATGAACTGTGATCCTCAGCTCTGCTGGGCAACAGATGACAGACATGCCCTGTGAGAAAGAGCTGTAGAACAAGGCTCTAGCACATGCCAGCCAAGGGACAGTCAGTGCCATAAAGGCCAGAGCCGAGAGGGGGCGGAACAATAGATGAGTCATGGTACATGTGTCATCCTTGCTCAAGGTAAAATAGGATTGTTGAGTAACAGTCAGGACAATGTCACAAGGCAGGATGAGCCTAGTGCATGCCTGAGAGGCCGGTGGCCAGCACTGGATTCAGAAGACAGTGGGTGGGGGTGGGATGGGGTGGGGGCGGGGATTCGAACTTGCTGGTGCTAGAGTACTGCTCAGTGGTTGGTTGTAGTCCAGTATTTAGAGCTGGCTTCCAAGTCCCCGGCTGACCTCATCATACTTTGAGCAATTCTGCACCTGTCTTGTTGAGGTCTCCCCGTCAGACTGGGGGAGCCCAGACTGGGCTCCTATGTATTCAAAGCTGTCCTTGAACTACTGGTCTCCCCGCCTCAGCTACCTAGGTGCTGTGATTACTAGTGTGCACAACATTTAGCTCTAATATTTGTTATGATTAGTCCTCAACATTGAGAAAAAGAAAGAAAAGAGGTAGTTTAAGAAGGAGATGGAAACTGGGCGATGGTGGCGCACGCCTTTAATCCCAGCACTGGGGAGGCAGAGCCAGGCGGATCTCTGTGAGTTCGAGGCCAGCCTGGGCTCCAAAGTGAGTTCCAGGAAAGGCGTAAAACCACACAGAGAAACCCTGTCTCAAAAAACCAAAAAAAAAAAAAAAAAAAAAAAAAAGGAGATAGTTGGACTGGTAAAGTGCCCGCTGTGCCAGGGTGTGGAGCCGAGTTCAGATCTGCACAATAAGGAAAAGGGAGGAAGGAGGGAGGGAGGGAGAAAGAAAAAGAAACACACAAACTCTTGGAGCTGGAGAAATGGTTCAAGGGGAAGAGCTCTTGCAGAGGCATCACGTTCAGTTCCCAGCACCCAGGTGGGTAGCTCACAACTGCCCGTAACTGCAGCTCCAGGGGTTCGATGCCTGCTCTCGACTTTGAGGGACCTGCACTCGTGTGTGTGCAAAGACACACACACACACACACACACACACACACACTTAAACCTTGGCTGGGAGTGGTGCTGCATACCTTTGCTCCCCAGCACCCAGGAAGCAGAAGCTGGCATATCCCTGAGTTCCGGGCCAGCCTGATCTATAGGCTGCCTCACCTCTCCTGCCCAGCTATGGTGCAGCTGGACTGCGGAGCATCCTGATCCTGACAGCCTTCCTGCTGCTCTGGAGGCCCAGGCTCCTGAAGTTCTTCCCCCAGAGTGCATATCTGCTCATTTGCCCTTTCCCAGATCAAAACCTCACACGCGTGCTTCTGACTAGTGGAATCTAGGTCTCATGCCTACACCTTAGTTGCAAAGATGTCTGGGAAAGTCAATTTCTGTCCTTTACTTTGGGGAAGTGGGATTTATGACACACACAGGAAAGTTGATCAAAGGATGCTGATCTCATGAGACATGACAAATGTCACCTGAACTATGGCTTAGCTTACTCCCCTACAGATATGGGATGGCTTCATTATATTATTGCAACAGAGTCTCATACAGGCCAGGCTGACCTTAACTCACCTGCAGTTTAGAATAACCTTGAACTCTTGATCCTCCTACCTCCTTCTGCTGGAATTAGAGGCCTGAACTGTCACACCTACCCTGGGTCCTATGGAGCTGTGGGAGGGAGTTGAGGGTGTATCCTGGGGCTGGAGAGATGGTCCAGCAGTGAATAGCACTCCTGCTGTTGTAGAGCATCAGAGCTCGGTTCCTAGCACCCACACGAGATGGCTCACAGTGGCTTTTAACTGCAGCTTCAGGGGATCTGGTGTCCACACAGAGGAACAAAAAAATAATAAATCTTAGCCAGGTATGGTGATGGTAGTGGTGCAGGACCTTAATCCCAGCACTTTGGGAGGCGGTGGCAGGTGGATCTCTGAGTTTGAAATCAGCCTGGGCTACACAGTGAGTTCTAGGCCAGTCAGGGCTACAGAGAAAGACCCTGTCTCAAATTACAAAACAACAAAACCCAAACCCCCAAACTGGAGCAGCTTAAGAGACGGCTCAGCAATTATAAAGCTCAAGTCCCAGCAGCTCACAACCGTCACTTACTCCAGAGCTCCGGAAACCCTGACACCTCCAGGCTCTGACAAGCCTGCATTCACATGTACACTTGTGTACACGCACACCCACACACCCAGTCACACATACACATAATTTTAAAAGCACAGACAGACAGACAGACAAGCACATAAGCATTGACTGGTGACCGCAGGCCATCCCTGTCTTCCCAGCCCCTCCAACCGGTCAGATCTCCCCACCCATCACCCACATTTTCCATCAGAGCCGAATTCCATTCTGCTGATTAAATGATGGACGCTTGCTTCTTCTGGCCTATAGGGAGCCTGCGCTATGTCCCAGACCAGGGAAGACCGACAAGGCCCAGCCACACCAGGGCAGGGCAGGGCTGCAGAGTAAGAGGGACTGAGACCTATCACAAAGACAGTCTGCAGCCTCCCCACCCCCCACCCGCTGTCCCCAGAGAAGAGCAGCTGATGGGTTTCTGCAGCGATCCAATCCAATTATTGCCCCCTCCTCTCTGGTGGAGGCTGAGCCGCCACGCCCTTCCCCGAGGTGGAGACTGGTGGGAAGGGAGAGCGAGCGAGATGCTGAATTCTGCACATCTTGACCCAGCGCCTCCTTGGCAGCAGGCTGGCTCACGGTTAAGCTGAGGCTGCTATGACAGCGCCCGTCTCCAGGCGACTGTTCTGGGGGAATGGTCTGTTTTGGCAACCAGAGGGCCCCTGGGTAAGGGCCGCCCCCTTCTCCCCACCCCGGTAGGCCTCACCATTTGCATAGCAACCTCCTCCCTCCCACGAGCAACTCTGCGACATGCGACAGCCGGGGCACCCGCCCCTGTCCTCAGCCAGGCCCGCCCCGCGGCTCAGCTCCCGCAGCCTTGTCATGGCCTGTCCTCTGGGAGCAGCGGCTACCCGCCCAACCAGGGTATTTCCGGAGAGGCTGGTACCCTGGAGACCACGGGAAGTGACGCTTGGCGGGGGGGACAAAACACAAATGGGGGAGGGGTGATGAAATATAATCTTTCAGAGTCTGGTAGCATCCCAATGCATTGTGGATAACAGAGGATGGCTCAAAAATGTCTATTTAGGTAATCCTGTAGGGAGGCCCTGGTGGGTACTCGGAAAATGCCTTTTGGGTCAGGTCATTGGTAGTGTGTGTGGATTTGGAAACCAGTGGCTTGGGGGTGGGGGGAGAAACCACTATTTTTTGAGACAATTTTAGTCCTTGTTGGCCTGAAACTTGCTATGTAGACCAGGTTGGCCTTGAACTCAAAGAAATCCACCTACTTCTGCCTACCAAATGCTGGAATTAAAGGTCTGTACCAGTACACCCCGCCTAATACTGATTGGTTGGTTTTTACTATTCAAAATGTTACCTTTTTTTCTTGGAGAGCTTTTTGTTTGTTTGTTTGTTTTCAAGACAGAGTTTCTCTGCGTAGCTCTGGCTGTCCTGGAACTCGATCTGTAGACCAGGCTGGCCTCGAACTCAGAGATCCGCCTGCCTCTGCCTCCCAAGGAGTAAAGGGACTAAGGGTGTGTGCCACCACCACCCAGCTTGAAGAGCTTTTTAAATGTTTTAGTAGCATATATTAATTATACATAATAGTAAGTTTCATTATGACATTTTCATACATGTGTAGAATATATTCTGATCATGATCACACCCCCATTAAAAAACGATTTCCTACCTAGAAATATCTGCTGGTCGTGTTCTTGGGAAATATTGTCAAACACTTGGAGAGGACGTAGTCTCTCTGAATTTGTTGGGAGACACTGAGAGAGAAAATAGATAACTCTCTGGAGTCCTTCCTTGCTCCCTCCCTGTGCAACCGCTCCGTTCCATCTGCACACACCCCAGTGAGTCCATGATGCCAACTGAGATGCCAAGCTGGACCTTTAGACCACAGGATCTGCCCAAGGACACTTGCCTTGACTGAGACCCAAGAGGGGGCTGGGCAGGGGCAGGTCACCCCAGCTGAGCGATCACATTTCCCTGGCAGCTGGCCAAGGGGCAGTTCCCAGCTGCACCTGTTTGTAGGACGATTGCTTTTATCAGTATTGACACAGCAGTGGAGCCCAGGAGCAGCATTGCAGGAAATAAATGAGGGGGTGGGGAGCAGAGCCACGGAGGCCGGCTGAAAAGGAGGAGGCCTTTTGCTGCTCATCACATCCAGTCCAGTTCCCCAGCCTGGAATTCTCTGAAGAGCTGGCTCTTAAAGAGACAGAATTCCATAATCACCTAAGATCCGTTCATGCCCGGCTCACCCTTTAAAAGCACTGACCACTTCAGTAGCCAACTTAGGTTCAGTTCCCAGCACCCACGTGGCGGCTCACAACCTTCTTCTGTTCCTAGAGTTCCAGAGGACCTATTGCCTTCTTCTGACCTCTGAGGGAAACAGGCACACACAGAGCACACATACATGCAGGCAAAATATTCATAAGCAGAAAATAAAAGTACATCTAAAAAAAGCTTCCTCATGCCGGCTCTCTCCGATCAATGGATTTCAATTGATTCCTCGGTGCCCTTGGCTGACATTTCCTTTGTCCTGGACCTGGGCGGCAAGGGGGTTCCTCTTCCTTCTGAACTGCGACTTTAGCATCAGGAGAACGGTACAACTCAAGCGCAGTTTTTGGAGTTAGTCAAACCTGGAGAGAAACCCTGGCAGAGTCTAGCTGTGTGATTAGAGAGATGTGTTCACCCACCAGTCAGAGCCTCCGCTGGAGGCTTTGGGAAAAAATGCAAAACCAAACAAATCCGGGCTGTTGATGGGACTCAATTTGTAGAATGCTTGCTTAGCATTCAGGAAGCCCTTGGTTGGATCCCCAAGGCCACAAAACCCAGGACTTCGGTGTGTACCTGTGACCCCAGCACTGCAGAAGTGGAGTCATGTGGACCAAGTTCATGGTCCTCTCTCCTGTGAGATCAAAACCAGACTGAGTTACCGGATACCTACCCAGTCAAACAAAACAAAAGCAGATCTGGGGAACTATTCTGGAAATGGCAGTCAGAGGCTAATAGCATCCATCGAGGACAGCCAAATGTGGCCCCCTGGTAGCTGCAACCCTGTTCTGGTCTTCGGGGCCTGTGAGCCGCCCCCCCCCCCCCTCTGCTCTAGAATGGCCAGGTACTATACGGCATAAACAAAAGCTGCCCATCTGAGGCCACCTGGCCACGCCCAGAGATAAATGACTTTCGTAAGAACTACTAGGGGTGAGTCATTCACACGCCGCAGACAGGAAGGCAGGTCTCCAAGGGGCACTTGGGTGCCAGTTGCCAGCCTCCTGGGCTCCAACCCCAGTCCTTACACCCACCAGTTCCATGCCTGTGGGAAGCTTAACTACCACTATCCTGGCGTTTCTGATCTGAGGTGAAGAAATCACACCCATGTGCTTGCTGTTAGCATCCAGTGTGTGGTGCTTCCTCAGGACAGCACTTGGGGGTCATTATGCTTAATGAGATTGGAGACCCCCATCATGACTGTCTCCGTATCCCCAGATCTTCACATAGAGTTGATACTAGGCAGAAGGCATCACTCATTGATGGGTGAATGAATGAATGGCCCCTCAAGAGGTTAAAAAGCTAGGGTGGGATGGAGTTCGGTCCACAGAGTGCTTGCTAAGTGTTCAGAAAGCCCTGGGTTCAATCCCCAGCTGCTCATAAAATCCACCAGGGAGATCCAAGGCTGGCAGCTCAAATGTGGGAACCAGCAGAGGGTTAAAAGCCACCCTGCCTGTCCCCAAGCCCCAGAGGCTTATCCATTCAGGATACTTCAGGAAAGGAAAACAGGAAGCATCCTTGATAGCCAGTGAGGCTCTCTCCCTCTCTCTCTCCCTCCTCTCTTTTGGTGGGGGCTTGGGAGGTGGGAGGAAGATGGTCCTCTGGGCCACATTTTGCCAGCAAACTATCCTCCTTCCTTCCTAACGCTGTGGCTTCCAAGGGGACAGATAAATAACTGCTCCCTTGATACAGAGAGAAAGATGTGGCCCACAGACAGCAAGGCAGACAAGCTCCTTGGGAGCTCAGGTCACCATTACTGCACCAATACATGGTTCTAGAAGGAGCCCTCCTCTGTATTCATTCACTCATTCATTCATTCATTCATTCACTCAGACACTTCCCTACGTGCTGACTAAGTCCTGAGAGGTGGGATGACAGGCATGCTGGGCTTCCTATGTGGCAGGAAAGCATGCTATCACCTGAACTACAACGTCCCTGACTCCACTAATTAGATTTCTCTACTTTTTCTTTTGTTGTTTTTTTTTTTATGAAAGTATGCTATGTACTGTGCAGCCCTGGCTGGCCTGGAACTTGCTCTGCAGACCAGGCTGGCCTCGAACTCACAGATTCTGGAGTGCTAGAATGCTAGGATTAAAAGTGTGCACCACTATGCCTTGTCTATAACAAAGTTTTTGTTTGTTTGTTTGTTTTTTACTTTTCAAGACAGGGTTTCTCTGTGTAACCACTATGGCTGTCCTGGAACTTGCTTTGTAGACCAGGCTGGCCTTGAACTCACAGAGATCCATCCGCCTCTGCCTTCCAAGTGATAGGATTAAAGGCGTGCACCACCACCACCCGACTATAACAAAGTTTTAATAAAATTTCCAAGCTGGGCAGTGGTGGCACACGACTTTAATCCCAGCACTCAAGAGGCAGAGGCAGGTGGATCTCTGTGAGTTGGAGGCCAGCCTAGTCTGCAGAATGAGTTCCAGGACAACCAGGGCTATTGCACAGAAAAACCTTGTCTCAAAAAAAAACCAAAGATTGGGGCTGGAGAGATGGCTCAGTGGTTAAGAGCACTGGCTGCTCTTCCAGAGGTCCTGAGTTCAATTCCCAGCAACTACATGGCAGCTTATACCTGTCCAGTTTCAGGGCTTCTGATACCCTCACACAGACATTCATGCAGGCAAAACACCAATGCACATAAAATAATATATATATCACACAAAGATAAATAAAATAAAATTTCCTGTAAGTGCTAGGTATGGTAGCATGGGTCTGCAATTCCAGAATCATGGAGGTTGAGGCCAGAGAGATTTTTAAGTTCTATGCCAACTAGAGCTACAGAGAGAGAGTCTGCTTGTGGGAGCGGGGGAAGAAAATGTCCTCATGTGTCACTGTCCTCCTCAGGCAAATCCCTTTGGAGTTATCAGGAAGGCAGCAGAGAGACATTATCTAATCTGTTTTCCTGTTATAAATGTGAGGAAACTGAGTCGCACCCTGGCTCGGTCAAGGTGTTCTGAGATATTCAGGGGCTGAGTAGATTGGGGAATCTCTAGAGAACAGCACCTTTTGATCTTTGAACCCCCCCCCCCCCACTTGGGGAGTCAGCATTTAGCTGGTCTTGGCCTGCTGATAGAATCTGCCCTATCCTACTTTGCCATCCCAACACCCCCAGACCCTTTCCAAGTTGTTACTGGGGATGGCCCCTGGTCTGGAGTGATCTAGTTGCACACTGAACCTCCAACCAAGGTCTTCTTCATCTTGCGGAGAAGGCTGAGTGGGCCGAGAACCAGGGTCCCTGAGTTGGTTCTCCCCGCCAGCCCCTGCCGCGTTCCTGGATATGGTAGGCAAGTGCTCTTACCCTCGACTCCATCCCTGACCTCCCACACTCCCCAGTTTGTTCTGCAAGGCAATCCTGAGCTTGCAAAGTCTCACTTGGGTCCTATCACCCCTTCCCGAGGTTTCTACTACACTGCTCGGCCAGGATTTCCAGGAACACAGAACTGAAAGCAAAGGATAAACCGGGCGTGGTTGTGAGCGCCTATAATCTCTTGCCCCTGGGAGCAGAGGACAGGAGCCTCAAGAGTTCCAAGTTATCTTTGGGCTACATGAGTCTGGTGGCTAAGACAGTGTCTCCTGCCTCAGGGCAGTCACGAAGGAACCAAGCTCAGGCCTCAGCATGTATCCCAGGTTAACCTCCAGTCAGGGAGCCTCCTGCTTTGGACTCTTGAGTGTTGGGATAACAGGTGTGTGCCACCATCCTTGGCTGGGTTCCATTTACTGTACAGGAAACGTCGTCAGACTCTCCTGAGGTGACCAGTTAAGGAAGTACTTTGAAAAGTTAAAACGGGCTTGGGTTATAGGTCTGTGGTAGACTATCTTCTAAGCCTACTCAAGGCTCTAAGGACTGGGGGTGGGGGATGGGGGGAGGCAGACAGGCCGGCGGTGGTGTTGCACGCCTGTAATCCCAGCACTCAGAAGGCAGAGGCAGGTGGATCTCTGTGAGTTCGAGGCCAGCCTGGTCTACAGAGCTAGTCCAGGATAGGCTCCAAAGCTACACAGAGAAACCCTGTCTAGAAAAAACAAACAAACAAAAGACAGACAGACAGGTGGACCTGCGGATGTGCCTCAGTTGGTAGAGAGTACTTGCCTAGAATGCTCAAAGCCCCAGGTTCCATGCCCGCAGAGACTATGCTGGCACATCCCTGTACTCCAAGCTCTGGAGGCACAGAGGTAGGAGGATCAAAAATTCAAGGTTGGGTCTGGAGAGATGGTTCAAAGGTTGAGAGCACTGGCGGCGTCTGCTGCCTTTGCAGAGGACCCAGGTTCAGTTCCCAGCACATCGGGCAGGCAGTTTAGTTGAACACTACCTATAACTCCAAGTCCAGGGACTACAGCGCCTTCTTCTGGACTCCACGGACACTGCATAGGCGTATAAATCCACATAAATGAAAATAAAACATTGAAAAAATTCAAGGTCACCCTCAGCTTCAAGCTTCATAGGGAGTTTAAGGCTAACCCGGGCTACAGAGACCCTGTCTCAAAAACAATAGCAACCGGGACTAGGGCGATGGCTCAGCAGTTAAGAGTATTGGCTGCTCTTCCAGAAAACTCAGGTTCAATTCCCAGCACCCATATGGCGGCTCACAACCATCTGTAACTACAGTGCCAGGGGATTTGAGGCGTTCTTCTGGCCTCCTTGGACAGGCACTCATGTGGTTCATATGTATACATTGCAAGCAAAACACTCATACACAGAAAATAAAAATAAAATTAAACAACAACAACAACCACCAGGCGTTGTGATGTACGCCTTTAATCTTGGTCTACATAGTGAGACCCTGTCTGAAATAAACACAACACACCACAGACACACACATACACACAGTAGGAATGTCACAAGGCAGTCAAGACTACAAAACAACAACAAGAAGAAAGTGACTAGTTAAAATAATTAATTTTAATGCTGTAAGAACAGAGACTGCATCAGCAGTGAGGGGGGAGGGTAGACCTTGTCATACATGGTCCTTTCTGTTTTGCATTGGGACTTAGAGGAAAGAGAGCCTCCACCAGTGTCTGGCACCACCTCAGACACCGTGCCCAGGAGGCTCACCATGCTCGCCAGCCCATGAGCTCCATCCCCAGAGCCCGTGTGTGTGCGTACATCTCACTTTCCACAGAGTCATTATTTTCTGCCTCATTTTATAGCTGAGAAATCAGAAGCAAAGACCATTAAATAACAAGTGGCCTCCGTTCCTGCAGCTGGGATTCAGAGCATTGTGGGCAGGGACGACAGCAGGTCCCCTCACCTGACTTCTCTGGAAGTCCTGGGCGTTCTAGAGCAGCTGGCAGCTGAGGAATGCCTCCCGGGACACTGGTGAGGAGAGAGCTCAACTTCTTATTAGCCCTGTGACCCAGGCCAGTCACATGAATGAGAACCTCAGTCTTCAGCTGCAAAGCCTTGATAATAAACTTCTCCACCTACCTCAAGGGTGATGTGAGGGTTCCGAGAAATCGGGGACATTGCAGTGCTTGGAATCTGCTGCAAAGGGGAACAGAAACAGACAGGGGCAATTTCTTTGCAGAAACAAGTAGGTGGAGTTCTGTCTGCCGTGGCCTCTGGGGTCCTCAGCCTGTTTTCAAGTCACAGGGTGTCAGGGGTCAGCACCTGGCCCTCTGGAGCCCCATACCACTTATTGCTCCTCTTGGGGTTTCTTCTAAAAAAATTATTTATTTCTGTGTATGACTGTTTTGCCTGCATGTATACTGTGCACCATGTGAGTGCCTGGTGCCCACAGAGGTCAGAGGAGGGCCTCAGATCCCCTGGGACTCAAGTGACAGGAAGTTGTGAGCTGCCACGTCGCCACGTGGGTGCTGGGAATCAAACCCAGGTTCTCTGCCAGAGCAGCAAGTGCCCTCAATCTCAGACCATCTCTCCAGCAACACTTCTCCCCCACCCCCACCCCACTCCCCTATTTTATTTTTTTCAACAGGGACACACTATGTAGCCCTAGCTAGCCAGAAACTAGCTGGCCTCAAACTCACGAAGATCCACCTGCTCCCGTCTCCAGAGTGTTGGGATCAAAGGAGGGCGCCCGTGGCCCCTCATTGTTGTTTGTTTTCTTTTTTTTAAGACAGAAAATCTTGTTTCCCAGAATGGCCTTGAATTCCTGATCCTACCTCCACCTTTCAAGCTGGAGGACCGCACAGGTACACCATAACATGAACACACATGCACGCACGCACGCACGCACTCTATTTTGGTACAGAGGCATAAGAGAGTGTCCACATCCAGTCTACACCTGCTTAGGCATTCCCAGGCGAAGGTTGTCCACTTTGGCTTAAGGGGAGCACTACTCCTGAACCTTAGCTGGGCTCCTTTGTCCTGTCTGTCATAAAACAAACAGGCTTTCAGCTACTTGGGCAGGGTTTAACTAGCGATCAGCCCTGCAGATAAGTGGATCACACGCTCAACAAGCTCCC
This sequence comes from Onychomys torridus, assembly GCF_903995425.1. Taxonomy (NCBI): domain Eukaryota; kingdom Metazoa; phylum Chordata; class Mammalia; order Rodentia; family Cricetidae; genus Onychomys; species Onychomys torridus. Next base: position 62,679,430 of record NC_050460.1, on the reverse strand, counting down.
AGGGGAATAATTTGTACCGGGGAGCACTTTATAATTTATATTTTTGAAGCTACAGTCTGGGAGTTATCTTCCCAGTGACAAGAGACAGTCTCCCCCGAGCTCCACCTCCCCCCTCCTTGTCCAGGCTGGAGATAATTGAGAGGCAGAAAGCATCATCAGGAGACAGAGCCGTGGGTCTGAAATCTCAGGCGCATGTATGAACGGGCTCTCTCCAGGACTGGAACACCCAGGGCAGGATCTCTAGCCATCCAGTTCTCTGTACGCCCCCCATTTACAGTTCCGTGTACCACCACTTCCTTCAGGCAAAGGAGACTGGGAGAAAGAGAATTCAGTGGTGTGCCCAGCTTCCAGGAGGTCAGGGCGAACATGGCTGTGGCCGCATCATGGAGTCCACTCGTTTGATTCTCTCTTCCGCTGTGACCCTTCCTTCTGAAAATTCATTTGTTGTCACCTCCCCGTGCAGTATTCAACTCAGTCCAAGTGGGCGGGTCCTATATTTCCAGACCCCACGTCAAGCGACAATGCTTTGGGCTGGAGGGTAGCTCAGCTGGTGGAATGCTCTCCTGGAATGCACAAAGCCATAGATTCCCAGGAACCCACAAACTGGGCCTACGAGTGCACCCCTGACAATCCCAGCAGCATTTGGGAGTGGAAGCAGGAGGATCAGAAGTTCAAGGCCATCCTTGACTGCATAGCAATTTCAAGGTCAGCATGGGCTACAGGAGACAGTATCCAAAAAAAAAAAAAAAAAATAGAGGGAGAGAGACGGGTATAGGCCGATGGTAAAACATCTGCCTAGCATGCAGGAAGCTCATAGGTTCAACCTCCAACACATGAAGGAAAACAAAAACAAACACAACCTTAGATGCTCACCTTGGGGCCTGAACGCTAAGCCTAAAGACCCACAAGATGGAGAGAGAGAACTGACTACACATGGGCACGTGTGCTCGAACATGCGTGAGCCTGCACACACACACACACACACACACACACACACACACACACACACACACCCCAGAGAGAGGGACTTGTTCAATCAGTAGAGTCAGTACTGGTCTAGCACACTTCAAACCCTGGATTCAATCCTGGCAACTGCATAAAGCAGGTGTGGTGAGGACTCCTGCAGCCCTGGCTCTAAGAGGAGAAGCCGCAGGGCTGGAGAGATGGCTCAGCAGTTGAGTGTGTCCCACCACGCTAGCAGAAGCTCAGCTCCTGGCACCCATGTCTGGAGCGTCACAGTCACCTGTAACTCGAGCTTCTAAGGGAATCAGGTGCCTCTGACTTCTGCGGACACCTGCCCTCATGTGCACATACCCAGGAATATGTACACATAATTTAAAAATAATAAAAACAAATCCTTAGAAATTCCAGATCACTGGGTGTGGTGGTGCAGGACTTTAGTCCTGGTGCCCTGGGGGCAGAGGCAAATGGATCTCTGTCACGTGTGTTTTGAGTTGCCTGTCTCAAAAACAGAACAAAACAGGTTCTAAGCCATCCTTGGCTATATAGCCAATTTGAGGACTTTCCAGTTAATTAATCCCCACCCACCCCTTTAACAATCCCCACATTCCTATTCTGAATTTCTCCATTGGGAAGAGAGATGTCGCCATTCTACTACCTGGGGGGGAGCCTGAGAAACTGACCTTTTAGCCAGTTACCAGTGGAATCCAAAATGCCAAGCAACAGGCAGTTGTGATGTTTCATTTTCTAGAGCACACACTTATAAAGCAAAACAAAACACAGGGTCCCCTGTAGCCTACACTGCTTTTAAACTCGCTAGGCTTCCTGATCCTCTGACCTCTTCTTCCCAATTGATGGGATTTCTGTCAAAAGCTCCCATCCTCAGTTGAGAGGGTTTTGTTTGTTTGTTTGTTTTGTTTTTAAAGATGGGTGAAACCGAGGATTGTTTATTTATGTGTAGAAGCAAATGATTCAGCAAAGAGAAAACCGTGCAGTCAGAGTGGTGTTGTTGAGGGTGGCTGAACCAGGGGGACGGAGTGCTGGCCTGGGAGTGTTTGCCTTAGATAGGAGCCCAGGTACTTTATCCCAGACTGCAGTGCAGTAAAGCAGAGTTGGGACAAATGTACACATCTGTGAGTCATCAACTGCTGCTCTCCTAAGCCGTTTGCAAGGCTGCCTCTGTGCCTCTCACTGTGCCCTCTGTGATGAAGAAAAGCCCCAGACCAGGGATTTGGGAGAGGTTCACCTTTGGTGAGAAGCAGGATGAACTAGAGAAAGGCCTTCTCCACTGCCAAGGAGAGCTCTAAGCAGCCTTGAGGGCACGTGAGGAGAGA